>NC_064623.1:105287983-105591013 GCF_023898315.1 Schistocerca nitens
ATTTTCTGGAAGTGAAGAGTAGAAATATCTTGTTTTTGGAAAAGGAGGTGAACTTCACTGTCGTCGCCGGCTACCAATAGACGGAGTTGTAAGTGTAAAAAGTTCACTAAAATACAGGAAAGGAAATGCATTCTCTACAGTTTTCATTCAATACGTAACTAACATATCCGCCGTCCGCGGATAGGAAAATCTCAGAGTGCGAGTTAAAGCGTTTTTATTTAAACTAAAGTCTTTCTTCAAAATTTACAAAACAATATTCGTGAGGTAGGACTGATCCTTCAAGCCTACCAATAACTAAATCAGAGATTCTTCCAAACATAAAATGTCTGTAGTAACCATACAACTTCACCAAACCAAGCCCCGGGCGTCTCGTGAAGACCAGCGCAGAGTCCACGTTGCCGTCACCTGAGTCCGAGGACGAGTAGAGGCCCTGCGAGGATGGCTCCGGTACGCTGGCGGCGGTGGACGATGACGCGGCGGCAACGATGACACCAGTGGGCTCGCTCGCCGTGAACCATCTCTCCAGGTTTTTTTTCTTTATTGTTATTTTTAAACCTTTTTACAGGCAGGCCAGCAGCAGCATACTACGCCGCTCTTTGGCCTGAGAGAAACATAAAAGAGACAAATGAAGACAATGTGAGATAAAAATGTGGTGGACATATAAACGGAGACAAACACGTTTTAAAATACATGGAGCCATTCGCGGGCGTAGAGTCCAAGATAAAATTTGTTCAGACACTTGGACACATACATAGACGAAAATTGTCACACGTGAACGTAGGTGCACAAAACGAATAACACTGAACCACTTAAGCACAAAACGACGGCACACACAGAAACACGAGGCGTTGATCTCCGGCGCGCGAAAGTTCACTAACCGTGTACGAGTCCAGGGACCTGCCAAGAGAGGGGGAGGGGGGTGGGAGAGGGAGAGGGGAGAGCAGATGCCATGGGCAGGGGAGAAAGGGGTGGAAGGGGGACGGGAAGCCCGAGGGAAGAGGGGTGGAGGAAGGGGATGGGGGAAAATGAAAGAGAAGGGAGGGAGGGTGCCGAAAGGAAAGGACACAGGAAAGGGGGCGGAGGATCAAAGTTGATAGGAGGGGTAGATGGAGGGCAGGAGGACATCATCAGGGAGGGGGAGCTGGCGGAAGCCACCTTGGGAGAGGGTAAGGAGGGTGGAGAGATGGAGACCGGGTGGGTCATGGGAATACAGGTGCGGCAGCGGGCGGGGGTGGGAGAGGATGGGTGAGACAAGCGGGTGAGGATGATAGAGTTTGCGGGAGGTGTACAGGATCCATACCCTTTCAAGGTAAAGGAGGAGGTGGGGGAAGGGGATGACATCGTACAGGATCCGCGTGGGGGAGGGGAGACAGATGCGATAGGCGAGGCGGAGAGCATGGCGTTCAAGGATTTGGAGGGATTTATAAGAGGTAGGAGGGGCGGGGGCGTAGATCCAGGCCTGATGGGTGTAACAAAGGACAGGGCGGATGAGGGATTTATAGGTGTGGAGGACGGTGGAGGGGTCCAGGCCCCATGTACGACCGGAAAGAAGCTTCAGGAGACAGAGTCGGGAGTGTGCCTTGGCTTGGATTGTCCTGAGATGGGGGGTCCAGGAGAGGCGACGGTCGAGGGTGACGCCAAGGTACTTGAGGGTGGGGGTGAGGGCGATAGGACGGCCATTGACGGTGAGATAGAAATCAAGGAGGCGGAAGGAAGGGGTGGTTTTGCCTACAATGATCGCCTGGGTTTTGGAGGGATTGACCTTGAGCAACCACTGGTTGCACCAAGCGGTGAACAGGTCAAGATGGGATTGGAGAAGGTGTTGGGAGCGCTGCACGGTGGGGGCAAGGGCAAGGAAGGCGGTGTCATCGGCAAACTGGAGAAGGTGGACGGGGGGGTGACGGCGGCCACCTCTCCAGGCTCCTGCGCCAGCCTAAATACTGCTTGGTGCATGGATATGGCTGGCTCCATTTGGAGTCACGTGTCGAGCGGAAGGAAAGAGGTCCGAGGCTATAGCGACCTCTTGCGACGCCGTGGACTGCTTTGCAAGAAGCAAGAGTTGCAGGCGCTTAGTCTGGACACAGTAGTAACCACCTCTCATAATTGCTTAATTACAGTAGCTGGATTATGATCTTGTAGAATAGTATGGTGCTGAACTCCACTGACCAATTTTGATCTAGTAGGACGTGTAGTTTGAAGGAAGTTTGTGTGCCAAGCGATCTCCTTTTCTCACGAACAGCAGATTGCTATTTGATCGTATTTACTTACAACAGTGGCCCCTTAGGTATGATAAGGTACGAAAACTTGTGCTCAGTGCTATCCGTATTACGTCCAAGTAACCAACAGAGTCGTATTTTAAATCTTAAAGAACAATAACTTCCTCCAAATTATAATACATCACCAACTGGTGCAGAAGCTGATCATTTAAGGAGGAAGCAACCAAAATTCAGGTACCAGTTACGACTTGAAGTCTCAAGTAAAATCAATCTCTCTCTCTCCATACACATGTATAAATATTCATATTATTAAGATAAAAGTCATTTTATATTGGACTTTTGAACCTGACAGGTATCAACTACATAAACTGTGTTTACATTCAGTCTTCCTCTTCTTCTTCTTCTTCTTCTTCTTCTTCTGCACTTCACGTATTAGGCCAGCTGTATGTTACGGCACTGCATCTCTCAGATGATCGTCCTATATTTCTTCCTCCAGTGCATTAATAATTGAGAGCCTTTACTGGGAATCTTTCTCCAGCCACACAGTCTACAAGTTCCTTCCTGTTCCTCCTATTTTCTTTTATTTTTTCCGTTTAGGTTACATATTCCTAACCCATTCATTGTATCTTCATTTCTTTTTCGATCTTCACTTGTGTATTGCTTCTACTCTTCTTAGAAAGCACATTTCTTGAGACTATATTCTACGTTCTTGGTGACTTCCTGTGGCCAATGCTTCACTTACGTAAGTGAGGATTGATAGTGTTATTGCTTTGTAAGACGTAAGCTGGTTTTCTGTCCTGTATTTATTCTGCAAACATTTTTTGATGGTTCTGCATATGGAAGTAAATTTATTTAATTTTTTGTCCTCGTCATGTTTATATTCGTAAGTGATGTTGCAGCCTAGATATTTAAGAGGTTTTACTTGCTGCAAGATTTTATTATTCGATACTATTTTAAATTTTACCGGTTGTCTGTCCTGAAATGCCATTATTTTCGTTGTATCTGCTGACGGTGTTAGGTTGTAGCCTGAAGCTATCTGGTGGTTCCTAATTGGGGCTCTTACAGCGTGGTTTCTGTGGGACAGGTGCTTCTCGATGCTACGCAGTGACGGTCTGGGCGCACAAAGCAGGAAAACGTTTCTGGTTTGTCAGTGGTCGTCAGTTATTTCATTGGACCCAGTTTGAAGGGCGGACGTCATTGGTATTCAGGGCATCCATTCCAGGAGGTCATGTAATTTTTGTCGCTGGAAGTAACTGCACATCTGGCACTTGCGGGTTTTTCAGTGGCCAGAAGAACGCAAGTCTCTGAACGATGCGGGCGAGAGTATTTCTCACACCTGTATGGCCATTAACAACAATTGCTGGTGTATCGGAGTGTTTGGTATGTGTGACAGATATCTAGTCCACCTCTGGCGGTATAAGACTCAATGCGTACTTTGATACTAATCAGATACCGGATTGTGAAAATACGCTCGAGGTCGTCAGGGCTCGACAGGAAGACAACGTGGCCTGGGAGTCCAGAGTTCGTGTCACGCTTATTGTACTGGTGGAGTGGTGGATCCTTGAAGTTTAGTGTGAGGCGTTCTTCCTTCACCTCTCCTACAAAGACGTACGGTGATAAGCCTTTGACGACAATTTTAGTTTTTCTGTCCGTGGACGTTGGTGGGTATAACATTCGAATTGACGAAATGGAGAACTTACAAGTAATCAGCCTTTTTATTTTTGGTGCACTTCTGCCGCAGTGCCCCGGTGATATGTTTCTGCAGCTCGTTATTGAGCGTGATATTGTTTGTAGTGTGGTAAACAACGATCGGCGGTATCTTTCCTTCTTGTGAGGTCCAGAATTGACATATTGTTGCGAGGTGGTGGGCAGTGGATTCGTCTCTTGTTCGTCGTTTGCAGTAGGTTTAGCTGCTTTGAACCGAATGTCGTCAGTGTCGGAAATCGCTCTGTTTTGAGGCGAGCCGCGCGGAATGGCCGCGCAGTTAGAGGCGCCATGTTACTAATAGTGCGGCCCCTCCCGCCGAAGATTAGAGTCCTCTCTCGGGCATGGGTTGTGTGTTTTCCTTAGTTTTAAGTTAGTTTAAGTAAGTCTAGGGATCGATGACCTCAGCAGTTTGGTCCCCTAGGAATTCACACAAATTTTGAGGCGACCTGTGTGATCTTCGTTTTGCCGTTTGGCAGAGTGAGAAGTATGAACTGGCAGCACTTCTGTGTGGCGCCGTAAGCTCGCCTGCGGTGGAAATAGTGGCCATGTCCCACTGTAGGGTTTTCGTTGGTGGACTTCACTAAGCCACCTGCCGGTTGTGCGTCGCCCTAGTGGTCGCTCGTTTCATAGGACGATGTGCCGGATTCCAACGACCATTGCCGAGGGTGGGACTCCCAGTGCCCTCTCAGAGCTGCTGTGTCAAATGGTTCAAAAGGCTCTGAGCACTATGGGACTTAACTTCTGAGGTCATCAGTGCCCTAGAACTTAGAACTACTTAAACCTAACTAACCTAAGGACATCACACACATCCATGCCCGAGACAGGATTCGAACCTGCGGTCGCGCGGTTCCAGACTGTAGCACCTAGAACCGCTCGGCCACCTCGGCCGGCGCTGCTGTGTCACTGGGTCCTGATACTGAAGACAACTTGTGCCACGCTGACCCGTCCGCTCGGTCAATTTCCTTCCGCTTCCAATCGATGTCCATGTCGGCATCCCGACGTTTGAGAATTGTCGCTTTGTCGCGTCGATCGTCAGCGCTGAGCACGAGAGTGGCTGTCGGTGATAGTGTTGCTTAGTCGTCGTTCTTAGTCCTCAGTTCTCTCCGTGTCTAAGCCTCGCCTAATCGATGAGAGCTTTTCCAGCCACTGCCGGAGCTTTGGCCGCTAAATACCATGTACCAGGCACCTGTGTATGCCACGTAGTGCACTCTATGAGTCGTCAAAGGTGGTTCCTCCAAGTGGCAAACAAGAGTTCAAGCTGAGAAACGCTGATAATATTCGCCGAAATTACAGCACATTTCTTTCGCCTTCGAATGCTGTCGGGGCTTCCACCAGACTGACGATAATGCGCGGCGGCATCGAGATTTATTAGGCCAGGAACAGGAAATGAGCATGCGTGTGAATGCCCTCGCAGCTGCTGGGAGCCTCAGAGAGAGCTTCTGCGCATGCACTGAGAGCAGTGTCTGTACTGGTGAACCCTCCTGTGCTTGTGGCCGAGCGGTTCTAGGCGCTTCAGTCTGGAACCGCGTGATCGCTAAGGTCGCAGGTTCGTATCATGCCTCGGGCATGGATGTTTGTGATGTCCTTAGGTTAGTTAGGTTTAATTCTGTTCTAGAGGACTGATGACCTCAGCAGTTAAATCCCATAGTGCTCAGAGCCATGTGAACCATTTGAATCCAAATCTCTGCGATGCGCTCTGTCCAGTCATGAATCGGAGGTTCTTGTTCCTCCTGTTTTAATTCAATGGGAGCTAGTGCTGAATTGATTGCGGCGCTTATGTGAAAACGTATACTTCTTGATAAGTCTGTCCGCCGTACGGATACGTAACGAGCTCCTCGCCATGACGTGAACAAAAAATGGCTCTGAGCACTATGGGACTTAACATCTGAGGTCACCAGTCCCCTAGAACAGAACTACTTAAACAGAACTAACCGAAGGACCTCACACACATCCATGTCCGAGGCAGGATTCGAACCTGCGGTCGCGCGGTTCCAGACTGAAGCGCCTAGAACCGCTCGGATACACCGGCCGCCCAAGACGTGAACACCCAGAGGATGTGTAACAGCTACCTTGTCATCTTCTGCCTCGTCAATTCACGCGGATGTGGTACGGAGAGGTGTATTATCAGTGCACTGCTGTCCCCACAGTTTAGCAGACTTCCAAGACCTTGCAGCCGTCGTTACTCGGTCAGCTCGGATCACGCAGCTGGGTGCACCCCGTAACAGTCCTACCACCAGGGAAGAGCCCTAGGCAGTACCAGGATTCGAAGCCGGATCCTTCACGTAGAAGCCAGCTGTGCCGATAACTCAGCTACATAGGCGGACTGTATGGATATAAATACAGGGCTATTACAAATGATTGAAGCGATTTCATAAATTCACTGTAGCTCCATTCTTTGACATATGGTCACAACACACTACAGATACGTAGAAAAACTCATAAAGTTTTGTTCGGCTGAAGCCGCACTTCAGGTTCCTGCCGCCAGAGCGCTCGAGAGCGCAGTGAGAGAAAATGGCGACAGGAGCCGAGAAATCGTATGTCGTGCTTGAAATGCACTCACATCAGTCAGTCATAAGAGTGCAACGACACTTCAGGACGAAGTTCAACAAAGATCCACCAACTGCTAACTCCATTCGGCGATAGTATGTGCAGTTTAAAGCTTCTGGATGCCTCTGCAAGGGGAAATCAACGGGACGGCCTGCAGTGAGCGAAGAAACGGTTGAACGCGTGCGGGCAAGTTTCACGCGTAGCCCGCGGAAGTCGACGAATAAAGCAAGCAGGGAGCTAAACCTACCACAGCCGACGGTTTGGAAAATCTTACGGAAAAGGCTAAAGCAGAAGCCATACCGTTTACAATTGCTACAAGCCCTGACACCCGATGACAAAGTCAAACGCTTTGAATTTTCGGCACGGTTGCAACAGCTCATGGAAGAGGATGCGTTCAGTGCGAAACTTGTTTTCAGTGATGAAGCATCATTTTTTCTTAATGGTGAAGTGAACAGACACAATGTGCGAATCTGGGCGGTAGAGAATCCTCACGCATTCGTGCAGCAAATTCGCAATTCACCAAAAGCTAACGTGTTTTGTGCAATCTCACGATTTAAAGTTTACGGCCCCTTTTTCTTCTGCGAAAAAAACGTTACAGGACACGTGTATCTGGACATGCTGGAAAATTGGCTCATGCCACAACTGGAGACCGACAGCGCCGACTTCATCTTTCAACAGGATGGTGCTCCACCGCACTTCCATCATGATGTTCGGCATTTCTTAAACAGGAGATTGGAAAACCGATGGATCGGTCGTGGTGGAGATCATGATCAGCAATTCATGTCATGGCCTCCACGTTCTCCCGACTTAACCCCATGCGATTTCTTTCTGTGGGGTTATGTGAAAGATTCAGTGTTTAAACCTCCTCTACCAAGAAATGTGCCAGAACTGCGAGCTCGCATCAAAGATGCTTTCGAACTCATTGATGGGGACATGCTGCGCCGAGTGTGGGAGGAACTTGATTATCGGCTTGATGTCTGCCGAATCACTAAAGGGGCACATATCTAACATTTGTGAATGCCTAAAAAAACTTTTTGAGTTTTTGTATGTGTGTGCAAAGCATTGTGAAAATATCTCAAATAATAAAGTTATTGTAGAGCTGTGAAACGGCTTCAATCATTTGTAATAACCCTGTAACTTTCTTACAAACATAATCCCAGAATGATGACGCTCAGGACTGAAGTTCAGTCTTCCCATAAAACATGCGATGCCCCATGATCATGTAGTTTCTGTTATTGCTGATTTGTTAGGTTGGCCCATGTGGTGTTCTTCACAACGTTCTTGCGCAGTTACACAAATCTTCTCTGTATAACATTTCTCCCTTTGGCATGGGATCTTATATACACCACGTTTTCTAAAGCCGAAAATCATCTTTGACCGAACGCAACGAGTACTTAAATGTTCCTGGAGGGCGAAAAACACCCATGATGCCGAGTTCATTAAGGATTCTTTCTATTCTTTAAAACATGCAGCCAAAATATGGCTAAGACGCCGTTGCAGTGGGTGTCTCCACAAGTTTTTTTACGTCCCTATATTCAAATTACTGAGAACAGAATGTACTGCCTACCTATTAGAACAGCTGTTCTGTTCGAACACCATTCTTAGGTGTTGTAACACACTAGCCAGTATGTCGATATCTGAGACAAAATACGGGTGATTCAGCTGCCCCAACGACTGCGCTTTATGCAACCCGCAGCGCCTTCAGATACCACAAACAAGATTTTCATATTCTCCTACTCGCTACGCGTAAACTTTTAGTTCCACAGAAGCAGTGAACACACATTTTTGCAGGGAATTTAATGTAGTCAAATTTTGTGCTGGGTTGCGATTTCGCTAGAGGTCGTAGTTTCCGCATTGCTCAAGAAAAAGACAAAAGTGACATACAAACATGTTTTTGCCTATGCTCTAAACTACCGAATTGTGGAAGACGGTGCTGCTTCTGGCCTGCAAATATACTTATGTGTGAGTCAGTTTGCAGAAGATATTATGTCTCAGAGTACCATCGAATTTCTTATAGCCCTGGAAATATAAATGAGCGTTTGGCGTCATTGGCTGGGTGGCCCCTTGCAGGGCAGGTCCGGCACACTTTGGTGCAGGTCTTATTACTTTCGACACCACATTGGGCGACCTGCGCGCCGGATGGGAACGAAATGATGATGAAGACAACACAACACCCAGTCCCTGAGCGGAGAAAATCTCCGACACAGTTGGGAATCAAACCCGGCCCCGTAGGACGGCAATCCGTCACGTTGACCATTCAGCTATTAGGACGGACTCTTCTAACCATGACGTCCAGGAATGGAAAGATGCGATCGTTTTCCTGTGAAATTAATATTCGGATGTAGCGAGTTTAGATGCTAGACAAGCATAGGTACTACACGCGCAATCAAAGTTCACACTCTGCGCTATGGCTCATGGGAGCAACCATAAGGGCATTTCCAATTTACAGACGCTGCCATCAGCCACCGCGCCGAGTGTCAACTTTGTTTCGAGCGGTTCTAGGCGCTTCAAATGGTTCAAATTGCTGTGAGCACTATGGGACTTAACATCTGAGGTCATCAGTCCCCTAGACTTAGAAGTACTTAAACATAACAAACCTAAGGACATCACACACATCCATGGCCGAGGCAGGATACGAATCTGCGACCGTAGCTGCAGCGCGATTCCGGACTGAAGCACCTAGAACCGCTTGGCCACAGGGGCCGGCACAGACGAAACATTATGTGATTTGCATAATATTATCCGGTGGCAACATGAAGAGTCTATTTGCAATATTTGCACTTCAACCCCCCCACCGCTCAGAGCCCAGCCTCACCAGAGGGGGATATAGTTTCCAGGGTTTCGCACTAGTTCTGTTTCCTTTTGTACGTGACGGGATGTTTTAGTCTCACGAACCAGTCAGACAAAAACTGACTAAATAAATTAATGCTGCAAAGCACTCACAATTTTTTCTCCACCTGGAGATGTCTGTTGTGTTAGCGGCTCTTCTCCTGCTGTTGTCGCACAGTGGAGATTACGTGCACAATACGATTAATGTATTCAAAATACTACGGCTGGCTCTAATCACAGAATGGGGACAGAGAAACAGCACTGAAATGTTCATTACGCTGCGATTCCAAATCTGCAATTCCCCACTGGGCACACATTATTTAGAACTCATGAATGCCAAACAGTTCTGTCAGCGTTGGCTTGGCTCGGCACGCATAATTAAAGGCGGGAGGGGAGAAAATCCACTTAGTTAATATTTACAGCGCTCGGAGGAGGCAGGAAGCCATAATACTATGCGGTTTCGTCGCTATTTCTTGCTGTTTACTGCACTCTATTTAACACCGTATCTCAGAAAGCTATGAATAAATCTGTAATATCAACGTCTGCTTAGAACTAAGCAAAGGAAAATATTTCTACGCCAATGACCGACGGATCGGCTAACTGTGATTTGATGGGAGGTACTGACATAACTGGTCTCATGCAAATTTGGAAGCCTTATAATTATATACGTTTTGCATACCGATTACCGTAGTGGTTGCAGTAAGGTCCCTTTCACACTAGAGCGTTTTCTACTGCCAGTGTTTTGTGATATCAAATGTTTAGTTGAAAATTTCACAATGCAAATTTCTTAGTTTATTACATTTTCCAGAATGGGATCATGTACTACGCGGTTTGTTCCGAAAGTAAGGAACGATCGGTCACGAAATTGAAACCACAGTGAAAATCAAAACCGTTTTCTTTGCACATTTAGCTATATCTTCCAGGTGCTCCTCTACATAGTCTCAGCTCCGAGTTAGACATCTGTCGGAGCATTATACCTAATTTCCAACACCATCGCCATAGAGGGCAGCCGCCTGTGCCTTCCGATAATTCTCTGCGCTGGTCTGTAGCGCGTAGCCAGCGCCCAAGTGTTGTCTTCGTCTCCAGCATTTCATGTGAACAGAGATGATACTCAGGACGAGCCTATTAGGGCTGTGTTGTGAGTGATGGAACACTTCCCATCGAAATGGCAGCAGGAGCGTCTTCGCTGCCCCTGTAGAGTGCGGCTGAGAATTCCGACGGAGAAGGAAGTGCATGGCAGTAGTGTTAGGTGGGCTGCATTCATTAAGGCGAAGCATCTCAGCGGGCCCTCCTACTTGGCGGGAGAAACGGTTGTTCTAGGCACCTTTACTCGCTCAAAGTGCACACACAACTGAAAAGAGCATCTTGGTGCGATCGACACGCTTACTGGCCAAAACGTCTGTGAAAAGCCTTGTCGGATTTTCACAGTGGTTTCCATTTCCCGACCGATCGTTCCTCACTTTCTGAATGTTCTGAAGTACTTTCAGCATTTCCTTTTGTATTGGAAAAAACAAGTAATGCTCATATTCTGTGTTTCCGTAATGGAAAACATGTAAGTGATGGTAACATTCTACATAAGAAGGTGGAATTTTTAATAATAACATGCTCACAGATTTATGTTGCAATTTTTAATCATGCAAATACGTTCATCTTCCTTAGACACAGGTCAAAGTGCTCATTATCTTGCTTGTATTCGAAGTCAGGAAATACGCAGTTATATAAAAATAAACCTTCCAGTAATCATTTACCTCGCTGAGTTTGGCGGTTAGTGTGCCGAAACGAAACAGACAGCTGTGCCATTGTTGCACCTACAACGAGGGCGAATCTAATTTCTGAAAGATTGTTAGAAACAGCAGCGATCTATACCTTTGTTTAATGAAATTAATCAGTTGTGGATGCAAATGATGTTTTACTTCGTTACTGGTGGCCAGTTTCAGTCGTGTTAGAATGTCTTCGGACCGCAGTGTGTTACCGTTAATGACCCGTGTAGACAATGATCGAGGCTGTGGCATATGCAGGGAGGACTGTCTTCGAAGATTCAACCCGGTCATCAGTAACTGATTAAAACATCATTGACGATCGGGACGGATTATTTTCATTAAAAGAAGAGGGGTTTCTTGAAGACGGGTGGCAGGTACTTCCGCAGTTGCAGGAGCAAGAGTCTGATTATCTAGTGACCTAGCGTTGTAACGTTAGCCAACATGGCCTTGCTGAGCTAGTAATACGAGCGGCGCGGGGTGGCCGCGCGGTTAGAGGCGCCATGTCACGGATTGCGCGGTCTGTCCCGCCGGATGTTCGAGTCCTCCCTCGGGGCCATGGGTGTGTGTGTTGTTCTTAGCATAAGTTAATTTAAGTTAGTTTACGTAGTCTGTAAGTATATAGACCGATGACCGCAGCAGTTTGGTCCCTTAGGAAGCTAGTACTGCGAAAAGCTGGAAGCAAAAGCAAACTAAAGTCATTACGTATTTTGCCTGAGACGACACGGCTCTAATGTATGTTCAAATGATAGTGGCATCCTCGTGGCTACAATACACAGTCCTCCAGCCGCATCTCCGTTCAGCTACTATTCAGAGGGATTTCTCCACCAGAATAAAAGAATTCGCATTCTACGGGTCTGAGCATGGGGTATGTGATACATTAACTGAGTAGTTAGAGAACTGAAAACGTGATGTGGAGAGGTTGACAGTTGATGTAATGGGAACCAGTGACGTGCGGCGGCAGGAATGATATATGTTGTACACTGAAGCGCCAAACAAACTGGTACAGGCGTGCATATTCAAATACAAAGGTATATAAACAGGCAGAATACGGCGTTGCGGTTGGCAACACCTATATAAGACAGCAAGTGTCTGGCGCAGATGTTAGGTCAGTTACTGCTACTACAACGGGGAGTTATCAAGATTAAAGTGAGTTTGAATGTGGTGTTACAATCGGCGCACGTGCGGTGGGACACAGCATCATTGAAATGGCGATTAAGGGGTATTTTCCCGTTCGACCATTTCACGAGTGTACTGTGAACATCACGAATCCGGTAAAACATCAAATCTCCGACATCGATGAGGCCGGAAAAAGATCCTGCAAGAAGGGGACCAATGACGAGTGAAGAGAACAGTTCAATGTGACAATAGTGCAACCAATCCGCAAACTTGAAGATTTCAACAAGTGTCAGCGCCCGAACCATTCAACAAAACATCATCGATATGGGCTTTTGGAGCCGACGGACCATTCGTATACCCTGTATGACTGCATGAGACAAGGCTTTACGTCTCGCCTGGCCTTTCGACACCGACATTCGACTGTTTGGAAACATTAAACCTGGTTTGACGAGTCTCGTTTCAAATTGTGTCGACCGGGTGGACGTGTATGCATATGGTGACACCCCCAGGAATCTATAGAACCTGAATGTCAACATGGGACTGTTCAAACTGGTGGAGGCTCTGTAATGGTGTGAGATGTTTGCAATTGGAGTGATGTGGGAACACTGATACGTCTAGATACGACTCTGACCGGTATCACGTACTAAGCATCCTGTCTGATTCATCTACATCCATTTGTGTCCATTGTCCATTGCGACGGACTTGGGCAATTGCAGCAGGTCAATGCGACACCCCACACTTCCAGAATTGCTCCAGGAACACTCTTCTAAGTTTAAACACTTCCGCTAGCCACCAAACTTCGCAGACATGAACATTATTGAGCATATCTTGGATACCTTGCAATGTGCTGTTCAGAAGAGGTCTGCACCCCGTCGTACTCTTACGGATCTATGGACAGCCCTGCAGGATTCATGGAGGCAATTACCTCCGCCACTACTTCAGACATTAGTCGAGTCCATGCCACGTCGCGTTGCGGCACTTCTGCGTGCTCGTGGAAGCCACAGGCAAGTGTGCCAGTTTCTTTGGCTCTTCAGTGTAAATACAGAATTAGGTAGGTATAATGCAGGAGTGGGTCTAATAATGAAGGAGAAACTAAGAATGCGAGTAACCTACTACGAAAAGCATAGAGAATGCATTATCGTCACCAGGACGTACATGACGCCAACGTCCACCACAACAATAATGTATCATATGCCTGCTATCTTCGCAGGTGATGAAGAGATTGAAAGGAGGTATGATGAAATAGAAAAAAATCCTGATATTTAAAGGATGTGAAAATTTAATAGTGGATTTCGGTAGAAGATGAAAGAAAGGTAGGAAAGGAACGTAAGCAGAATCTGTCAGGAAATAAGGTAGTGGTACGCATTCTGGATTAAGGTCGGTTCTCCGTAGAGTGTGGCACGGGACAACGTCAACCTTCATGATTTCCGAGGTAATGCTTCCAAGTTCCTCTCTGCTGCGTCCAAGATTTTCAGAATTTCTGAAGTATTTTCCAGTTAACCTTCCGGGCCAGCTACAATACCGGCCAGACACCGCTGTACTGCGCTTCAGCGCTCAGGTGCCATGACCGTCCATCTTGGCTGCTTCCTGCGTCAAGTAGGACCAACACACCTGGGCGGGATTTTCCACCCAGGATTTGAGTTTCGCCTGCCTTTTCATTTCCAATGGCGTTCCAATCTCTACTAGTATAGGCAATAATTCATTACGCCGTTTTGATAAAAAAGACTTACTACTTTTCATGTAATAAGCGTTAACATTTATTTACAAGGTGTACATGACAATGTCAGTCTGCTTTAAATATTCATATATACGATGTACAACCTATCAAATGATACCTAATTCCGGTTGAAAATCATGGCAAAATTTGCAGATGAGTGCTTGTAAGGTGCGAAATTATAGCCACCTTACATTTTAAATTTTGAATGTGTTTTTTCGTTGCTTCTCAAATGCCGTCGATACTATTTCTCTGAAGTTGTACCACATCTGCATTCCCACAGTCTTATTGGAAGAAGTGAACACTGTCTCCCAGAAAGGTATCTAACGAATTTTTATCCGTCAACTTTTTTTGTAGGTTTGGATGTTACTGTGTTCCGTCTAGCAACAACAACCTTGTGGTCTCTAATACCTGTATCTGTCATGATGCTCCCTGTCTAGGCAGTATGTTTTTGGAATGATTTACACTTCCAGTGGGAGTGGAGTTGAAAATAATCCTTTATCTATCATGATGCTCCTATTTGTCACTATGTTTTCGCAACCATTTACCACCGACTTTAAATATGTATTTTCCCCAACGTATCAAGGATCGATTGAAGTCACCACCAACTATAATTAAATGAATGGGGTACCCATTTACAGTGGCACTCACGTTTTTAACGAACTTTTCAGCAACTGTATCATCTGAGTGGGGAGGGAGGGGGGCGGGGTTGGTAAAATCGCTAAAAATAGCCAATTCTTAAATGTTTCTGTTAGGTGTAGCCTCTCCCACACTGACTCAGAGGAACTATATACTTCAATCTCACTTTCATAACACGATTAGATCCTTAAAAAATACACTACTGGGCATTAAAATTGCTACACCACGAAGGTGACGTGCTACAGACGCGAAATTTAACTGACAGGATGAAGATGCTGTGAAATGCAAATGATTAGCTTTTCACAGCATTCACACAAGGTTGGCGCCGGTGGTGAAACCTACAACGTGCTGACATGAGGAAACTTTCCAACCGATTTCTCAAACACAAACAGCAGTTGACCGGCGTTGCCTGGTCAAACGTTGTTGTGATGCATCGTGTAAGGAGGAGAAATGTGTACCATCACGTTTCCGACTTTGATAAAGGTCGGATTGTAGCCTCTCGCGACTGCGGTTTATCGTATCGCTACATTCCTGCTCGCGTTGATCGAGATCCAATGACTGTTAGCAGAATATGGAATCGGTTGGTTCAGGAGGATAATAAGGTACGCCGTGCTGGATCCCAACGGCCTTGTATCACTAGCAGTCGAGATGACAGGTATCTTATCCACATGGCTGTAACGGATCGTGCAGCCACGTCTCGATCCCTGAGTCAACAGATGGGGACATTTTATGAGGACATTTTCAAGACAACAACGATCTGCACGAACAGTTCAACGACGTTTGCAGCAGCATGGACTATCAGTTCGGAGACCATGACTGTGGTTACCCTTGACGTTGAATCACAGGAGCGCCTGCGATGGTGTACTCAACGACGAACCTGGGTGCACGAATGGCAAAAATTTACTTTTTCGGATGAATCCAGGTTTTGTTTACAGCATCATGATGGTCTCATCCGTGTTTGGCGACATCGCGGTGTACGCACATTGGAAGCGTCTATTCGTCATCGCCATACTGGCGTATCACCCGGCGTGATGGTATGGGGTGCCATCGCTTACACGACTCGGTCACCTCTTGTGCGCATTGACGGCACTTTGAACAGTGGACGTTACATTTCAGATGTGTTACGACTCGTGGCTCTATCCTTCATTCGATCCCTGCGAAACCCTACATTTCAGCAGGATAATGCACGACCGAATGTTCCAGGTCTTGTAGGAGCCTTTCTGGATACAGAAAATGTTCGACTGCTGCCCTGGCCATCACATTCTCCTGATCTCTCACCAACTGAAAACGTCAGGTCAATGGTGGCCGAGCAACTGGCTCGTCACAATACGCCAGTCACTACTCTTGATGAACTGTGGTATCGTGTTGAAGCTGCATGGGCAGCTGTACCTGTACACACCATCCAAGCTCTGTTTGACTCAATGTTGAGGCGTATCAAGGCCGTTATTACGGCCAGAGGAGGTTGTTCTGGTTACTGATTTCTCAGGATCTATGCACCCAAATTGTGTGAAGATGTAATCACAGGTCAGTTCTAGTATATTTGTCCAATGAATACCCATTTATAATCTGCATTTCTTCAAGGTGTAGCAGTTTTAATGGCCAGTAGTGTATTTAAGCTGAACGTATTAACGTATTTACTGCTGTAGACAGCTTCCCGTACCTATAACGATTTGAGGTTCAATGGTTTCTATTAGCGCTTGGAAGTCTGGTACTTTTCCAAGAGCCGGCCGTTGTGGCCAAGCGGATCTAGGCGCTTCATACCGGAACCGTGCTGCTGCTACGGTCGCAGGTTCGATAGCTGCCTCGGGCATGGATGTGTGTCCTTAGGTTAGTTAGGTGTAAGTAGTTCTAAGTCTAGGGGACTGATGACGTCAGATGTTAAGTCCCATAGTGCTCAGAGCAATTTGAACCATTTTAGAACTCTTCCAAGACAGCTTACAACAAGAGTATTGATTGTTGACGTGTCTAGTCTCTTCCTGTCTTCACACCGCACCCATTGAAAATGAAACACTTTCTACACTTTCCTGAGACCCTCAATCTTAAAAAAAATTACCCAGTCCCCTGCATAATGCTACCGTGTAGCCACCATCGCGCAAGTAGAAGTATCTGCAGTTTACACTGTTGCAGAAATGTATGAGCCTCTTGTTCCGAACCTCCACTCGTCGCTGTACCAAACGACCACAGTCGGTTTTATGGACGTTGCTACAGATGGTGAGCTCCGCCTTCATCTCGCAAGTAGCTTTAGCATTCTTTACGACTTCAACTAGCTGCCCAAAACCAGAGAAGACCTCTTGTGATCCAAAGCGACACAAATCGTTAGTACTCACACGAGCCACCACCTGCAGTTGGCTCCACTCTGGGCTCTTCGTGGCATCCGGAAGCACCTGTTACACAACTGAGACTCCTCCCGGTACATAGAGTACACGTAGGGTTCCTTTCCCTCCTTCACAGCCGTACTCCTAAGGGGCCCTAAGGGGCCCCTTTACGCACCTAACGTTGCACCTCCCAACTACCAGTAATGACATCCTCTGTGGACGCCCAGATCTTGTGGGCCGAGAGGACACCTGTGGAACAGGGTGAGCGACTTCTCTGGGCCTGGTAAGGCTCTCCGATCTGACCCTCGGAAAGTCTTTCGCTATCGGCCACACCTCGGAACGAACTTCGACTCGAGTATAGACTATAGCTGACGGATCAATCTCAGTCAAGGCAGTACCTGGTTGTCCACAGTAGTGGGCCGATCAGGGGACATGTGGTGTGGTGGGGAGTGTGAGGGACAGTGTGTGAGCCAGGGATACCTGAGTGGGGTTCGCAATTCAGTGCGTAAGTGAACATAGTTCAATTCAGTGTGGACATGCAAGTTCGGGACTTAACAGAATTTCCAAGCAGTGGCATCTAACTGCAGTGATTTATAGTGATCTTACGGAACTCTGAATTTTACTCACTAGGTGGTGATTGTTTTCAGCTCTACAGTGCGGAAATTTCCGTATTTATTTGACAGAAACTTGCAGTTTAAATCTGAATTGCAACTTCTCTTTCACACACAAACTTACGCTTTGCTAGATACTCATATCCACATTCTGAGCAATAGACAGCCTATATATATTGCCAAATTTAGTTAATTAAACGGAACACTAAACATATTTTCTTTTGTCGCCTAGAAGTATCTCTTAAACACTTGCTACATTTTAATAGTCACTGCTGTAAGTAGGAGAATCTTCGATCGTGTATCGAAAAGAGTGCGACCGTGTTTGGTCGATCCCGTGGGCAACAATCTGGAGGCCACGCAAGGCTCCAGTGGTCTTCGTTACCTGTGAAATGAAGCCGTCTAGCACAACTTTGCGCAAAGCATAACTTCGTCGTCAGGAGCACTTGGTTTAAGTCATGTAAGAAAGTTGTATACTTGGAGGAGGTCTGCGGACTCTGGAAAGATTCATACTGATTATGTTAAGACAGAGATATTGGAACCATATTTTAAACTCTAATACATTTACCGTGGCTGATGTGTACCTTGACTTCAAGTTACTGCTTATGAATGGCAGATTAAAACTGAAGAAACTGGTAAAACGTTAGGACACTGAGGTGATGGAACTTGGATAAATTGGAATAACAAGAGGTCGCTGAGAGTTTCAGACGGAGCATTATTGAATGATAGGCTGAAAAAAGACGAAATGGTGGCTATGAGAGGTCAAATAGTGAAGACAGCGGAGTATAATCGAACATGCAGAAAGACAAGACATGGTACAAATCATTGCAGAAGTTACTGAATTGAAAAACAGTAAAGAGAAAATATAAAAGTATGGGAATGAAACATGCGAAAAGGAATACAGGCGTCTAAAAACAAGATTGACATAAAGCAAGAAACGGCTAAGAAGGAATGGCTAGAAAACTAAGTAATGGCTGTAGGAGCATGCGTGAGTAAGATGAATGCCGCCTGTCTCCAGGGAAATGAGAAGCAATTGCATGATGCCAAAAGCTTGGATGGCAAGACAGACTTAAGGAGGGAAAGGAGAGAGGTAAATAAAATATACACTATACCTGTACAATGTAAATGAACTTAGAGGCAATATTATAGAAGGGGAAGAGGAAGCAGCTGAAGATCACATGGGAAATACAGGGTGATTCAAAAAGAATACCACAACTTTAGGAATTTAAAACTCTGCAACGACAAAAGGCAGAGCTAAGCACTATCTGTCGGCGAATTAAGGGAGCTATAAAGTTTCATTTAGTTGTGCATTTGTTCGCTTGAGGCGCTGTAGACTAGGCGTCAGCGTCAGTTGATGCTAAGATGCGATGGATCGGCCGCCAGGCAGCCCGTGACAGAGCACTTCATCACTGGCCTCCAAGAAGCCCTGATCTTACCCCCTGCGATTTTTTCTTATGGGGGTATGTTAAGGATATGGTGTTTCGGCCACCTCTCCCAGCCACCATTGATGATCTGAAACGAGAAATAACAGCAGCTATCCAAACTGTTACGCCTGATATGCTGCAGAGAGTGTGGAACGAGTTGGAGTATCGGGTTGATATTGCTCGAGTGTCTGGAGGGGGCCATATTGAACATCTCTGAACTTGTTTTTGAGTGAAAAAAAAACCTTTTTAAATACTCTTTGTAATGATGTATAACAGAAGGTTATATTATGTTTCTTTCATTAAATACACATTTTTAAAGTTGTGGTATTCTTTTTGAATCACCCTGTACGATACTGTGAGAAGAATCTGATGGAGCACTTTGAGACTTCACTCGAAATAAGGTCCAAGGAAGAGACGAATTCCCTCAGACTGTAGGGGCCGACCATGAGAAAACTGTTCTACTTGGTGTGCAAGATTGTGAAACAGGCGAAATACTCACAGACTTCAAGGATAATGTAATAATTCTTGTTCTAAGTAAAAGGTACGTGCTTCCAACTGTGAATATACCGAACTATCAGCTGAATATGTCAGGGTTCCGAAATAATGTCCCGAAATAGTTACATAAAGATAGAAAAGCTGGTAGAAGCTAACACTGTGGAATATCAGGCAATACAGACACTACGACTTAAAGAAAAGAAGACCTACATTTATAGCATTCGTACATTTAGAACAATCTTTTGACGATGTTGACTGGTTTTCATTCTCAGAAATTCTGCAGGTATCACGAACACAACATACAGGAATGCCAATTTAGATCGACCAAATCGGTCGATAATAAATCACATTTTCATCCTTAGACAATTGTTTGGAAAATGCTAAGAATGTGGTAAACATATGTATAGACCGCTCGTCGATTTTCCACGTGGGTACGACAGCATCGACAGGAGTAGCCTATACAACGCACTGTGTGACTTCAGAATCCTTGAGAAGCTAATCTGTAGTGGCTCATAGTTGTATGGATGGGTCAAGGGCAGCAGTGCGTATCCGAGGGGTCACGTCAGAAACGTTCGAAATTGAGACGGGTCTCAGATAAGGGGATGAGCACTCGTGTGTTCTGTTCAATGTCATCTTAAAGTAATAAGCGAATGTAGGCAAGAGGAGTTGACTGGGGTGCAGATGGGTGATAACTGCAGTTGTCTCCATATATGCAGATTATACAGTACTGCTATGGGAACCAAATCATGAAATGAAAGACATGTACCATAAAATGGACAATTATGGTAAAGGTGAATCTAGACAAAACGGAGTTCATGCAATTAGTAAGAATATCTTGAGACAGATGGCATGAGGATCAAGATAATTCACTTCAGATACTTGCGTCTTGGTTTACCAGCAACAACAGCGTAGAAAAGGACGTGATGGAAGGAGTAGCAATGCAAAATCAAATGCCTGTATTTCCTCAGGAGACGCTCAGTTCAAAATCAGTTTAAGCAAAAACTAGGGTAAGAATACGTAACACAGTGACATACCTGGCAGTCATGTACTGTTCAGAAACATGTTGCATGACCAAACGAGAAAAGGAAAAACTATAAATATTTGAAAGAAGAGTGAAGAAGTAGGAATGGGGACCGGTCTTAGATAAAGGAAAATGGAAAAGGAGGAAGAATGAGGACATCTACCCCTTGATATCACAACCAACAATACTACAAAATATGAAGAAGAAAACACTCCAGTAGGCGGACCATATAGCCTGTATACCAGAAGAAAGACGGTGAAGGAAGCAATTGATAGGAAACCAAACACTATATGCCCCACTGGACGATTTAGGCAGTGATGAATAGACGATGTAACGATGGATCTGTCAGTTCTGGGCTTTGGAGACACCTGAAGGAACCGAGCACAGAACACGTTTGTTATTTATTCTCGATATTATTCAATCTGTAGATTGAACAAGGATTAAAGAAAACCATAGAAAGATTTGGAAATGCAATCAAAGTTTAAAGAGAAGAAAGAAAATCTTAGATATTTGATGACAACATTATAATTCTGTTGAAAACAACAGTAAACTTGGAAGAACAGTTGAACCGAGAGGACAGTATAGTGAGAAGAATTTATAATACGAATATGAAGAAAAGTAAAGCAAGAGTAAAGGAAATTTGTCGAATTAAATCAGGAGTTGCTGAGGTAATTAGAGTAGGAAATACGGAAACTAATTATAATAGATGAGTTTTGTTATTTACGGAGCAAAATAACTCATGATGTCCGACGTAGAGAGGTTATCAACTGAAGGCTGAGTGTTTTAAATGAAGCTTTTCTGAAAACTAGACAATTATTAAGCTGGAATGTAAGTTTACACGTTAGCAAGTATTTTGTGAAAATATTTATCTGGACAGTAGCCTTTAAGGAAGGAAAACGTGGAGGTTGAGCAGTTCAGGCAAGAAAAGCATCGTGTTTTTTTGAAATGGGATTCTACTAAATAATGCTAAAGATTATATGGGTGGGTGGATTTAATAATTAATAAAGAGGTCTCAATTGAGTTGGGGAGAAATCAGATCTCCGGCACAACTTCAGAAAAGGAATGGATCAGTGGATGGGACACACCATGAGGCATCAACGAACCTTCAGTATGGTAGTGAAGAGGAGGGTGCAGGCTAAACCTGTAAAACGTGACCAAAAGATGATTACAGCAAATAGATTCAGGTTAATCTAAGTGGCAGCAGTAGCGCAGAGATGAAGAGGCTTCCGTACAGTTGTAAAAGTACGACTGGCAGCCGCAAAGCATTATGGGTAAGACTAGAGTACGTTAGTTTTCCTAGCTGCCTTGGTCAGTTAAAGCCATACTCAAATTACGTCAGGTGTGTTGCATATCTATTGGGCGTTACATCATATCGATCACATTTTTTTACATATGCGATCAGTGTCTTACTAGGTTCCGCCAGGTATTGGAAGTGGTGATACACCTAGAAAGTGAGTGAGGGTATATACAGGACCGCGTAAGTAACGAAAAATTTTTGTTCTACGAAGTCAGCCTCTTGTCTGTCATTTAAAAATATTTTTAGAGCGAAATTGAAATTTTCAATGTTTAATTGAGGTTTCACTCGAAAACTGTTGATCTGTAACGTGAAAGAGTTGTAGTTTTTAGTACAAATAAAATAAAATCATACAGGTATATCATACAGCGCTAGACAACGCACTTTCCTAAAACAGGATGAATTAAAAAAACTATAAAAGAAAAACACATTAAACATAGCTTATAGAAAACATGATTCTGTTGTTCATAAACAATTTTCTTATTTATCAATAGGGCCTGGATTTTAATGACAAGTCATATTCTTTTCTGAACTATAGCGTGAATTTTAGAACAATTTATACACGAATCTAGGCACTTTAGTGTCAAAAAATGTGTTATGATTGTTGATATAAAGTCATATTTCAACAAATTTCAGTAATAGGTCATATTGCGGCTAACTTTTAATATGTCATATTTCCGTCAACTTTTGCCAGAAAAGCATATACCGTTTTTCTCGTATCTTACGGGACACACGAATAAGATAGTGAATATATTGCTCGCGAGACAATATTTAACGTGCTTTTATGAAAGATAAACAGATAAATTGGTACACAGCTTTAGTTTTCAGGACTGTAGCAGAAAATCGGTGTACCACAACAGTCGTTTCGCGAACATAAAACATTGCTCTGCAGAGTCGACAATACGCTCTCAGAGCCAACAAAGGAGACTTCTGCGATAGTAATCATCGCAGTCGCACAGGTGTTCCCAGTAACCAGTTTGAATACAGCCTTTACCTTGTTCAACATCCCAAAGCAAAGTGCTCCGACATCGTGAAGTTACGAGGATATTTTCGAGAATTTGGAGAGAAGTTCTTTAGTACTGATGGGAAAATATTATTTTATAAACTGTGTGAAGTTAGTGCAGAAAAGCGCTTTAATGTGCAACAACACTGTAATACCGCTAAACACAGCAGCTGTGTGAAACGAAGTGCTGAAAGTAACAGCAGGCAAACGCTGTTATTTGAACAGAGACGTCAATCGTCAACCGTGCAATTATTCTGCAAGGATTTGTGTGAGATGATAGTGTCGTGCAACATCCCATTGGAAAAGCTGAAGAATCCACGCTTCGGACGGTTCTTGGAGAAGTACACAACAAATCCAGTTCCAGACGAATGTACACTGAGAAAGAACTATTTATCCGTATGCTACAATGATGTCCTCAACAAAATACGAATTACTATTGCTGAGCAAATAGTACTTGTGAAGTGGAGAGGAGCTTTTCCGGGTACAAAACTATCCTCAGCGAAAACCGTAGATCTTTGAGAATGGAAAACCTGAAAATGTACCTTGTGATCCAGTGCAACTTTGCTGATACTGAAGATTAACATACTTAATACTAAATAATGTGAAACACTTTAAATGCTATGTATAAATAAAAACATTCTTCTACTGTTTCGATAGATGATCTTTTCACTGTACTTTGTGTTTAGAAAATAAAACATTCAGACATTCAAAAAATAGGTGCAAATTATCCACAAACCCTACAGAAAGAAAGAACTATACTTACAATATTTTGAGAAGTGAATTTTGTTTTACTTTATGATGAATAAAACATTAAATAAACAAAGAAGAATGCTTTAAATAGACTTCTATTAATTCATATTTTTAGGTCATATTTATGTAGGTTTTAGGTTGTAAATGCTTGCATATTTCACTGTTTTTTAGGTAATTAAAATCCGGGCCCTATTTATCAATAATACAGGAAACTCTTGCCTCTGACCATAATGAAGAACCTTCTGTTGAGAACAAAATAGTAGCACAACTTACATAAATTTATTATGTATCTGTATGTAAACTACTTGCATCAAAAGTACTTTGGTAGAGCGGCAATCTAGTGTTGCTCATAATGGCCTAGCTTGAGAAGATTCATAAAACCAGTCTTGGGGCTCCAGACCGTAGAAAGGAACATAAAAATAAATTCTTATACAACCATTATCTGATGTAACGAAACTCTGTAGTGTAGTTTGCTTCATATAATATCGCAATTTAATTTTCGACCATTTTTGTGAAACTAAAGTATTTATAGTTGCCAGTATCAGATATAAACCTTAGGCCAACATTTCTGTAGCAATAATTTTGGACAGAAAAAGAAAGTGATATGTTACATTGTACGGTATAATACTTATACTAAAAGTTATTGTGTTCCGGTGTCAAGTCAAGCGCCGGAACGTCGAGCAGGAACGTTAGAGCAGAGAGGGCTGTGAAGAAGACGTCAGCCAATAGCACGCCGACGGACCCCTCTCTAGGGCGACAACCAGACAGCAGCGCCATCTACACAAGCACACCGCCTTCTGGCCGCGGCCCAATTGAAGACTATCAGTTCTACTAGCTCTATACCAGAGACTAAGGAACTACATTATTTCACTGTATTACGAATTGTATATACCGAAGAAACGTCTTATTGGTTTGTCGCCTATTGCTTGCGACTCATCCCTGTAAGTTCTCAAAGTTAAACTATTGTCACTTATTTTACTGTAATAAAAATTTATTAATACGATTTGCTTAAACTGTTGTCTAGCGATCCTAGAAGCAGGTTTACAAAGCATCCAACATTTGATGAGCAGGGAGGACACAACAGTGACAAACCATTGATTTGCAATAAAAAATAAATAAAAATAAAAAATAAAAAAAGAGGTAAACAATAAATTATTAATCAGAGAACAGGGCTGCTTTACGAATAGTATAGTTTTTAATTAACGATAGTCAGTGGCAAATCTGAAGCAATTGCATTTTCAGCTTTCTGTCGTGGTTCGCAACATTTGCAACGGAGTTCCTATGTAAAATGTAGCTGTCGAGTAGCCCGTTCACCGGGTGCAAGTCTTTCGATCGACGCCACTTTGGCGACCTGTGCGTCGATGGGGATGAAATGATGATGATTAGGACAACACAATACCCAGTCCCTGAGTGGAGAAAAGTCTCCAACCCAGCCTGGAATCGAACCCGGGCCCTATGAATTGACAATCTGTCACGCTGACCTTTTTTTTTTTTAATCTCATTTTGCTCTATATTGGTCGATGAATTTGTTAGTGGCGGACGTCTGATGACAGCCGTTCAGGTTCTTTGTTGATCCGTTCACTCAGTTTTCTATTACAGAGGGTAGCTCACCCTCTGACCGAGCACGCTAAGCTGCCGTGCCGGCGACCACTCAGCTACCGGGGGCGGACAGTTCCTAACTGAAACTCGAGGAACATTTTGAGAAAGTGGTAGTTTCTATTTGTACACTGAATTCTCTTTAAATGGGAATCATGCCACTGACGAGGGGGCTGCCTGTAGCAGATAAGCGAAAGACGAAGAACTGGATAGATATTACAATCTTTTTGATACAGATATGGAAGGAGTGTGATTATAGTTTTCAGCACTCGTTCTATCAGCCGATGAAGTGGTGAATAGTGGTGTGCTTCCCAACGTTCTGCCGAGTTGCTGTTCTCAATCTACACACGATATTTGGACGAGGAAGTGCGAGTTTTGCTGTTATGGCATGCTGGACTCCGAAAAGACAGAGAACTGTTTCCAGAATGGTATTTTCACTCTGCAGTGGAGTGTGCTCTGATATGAAACTTCCTGGCATATTAAAACTGTGTGCCAGACTGAGACTCGAACTCGGGACCTTTGCCTTTCGCGGGCGAGTGCTCTACCATCTGAGCTACCCAATCACCCAGTTTTAATCTGCCAGGAAGTTTCATATCAGTGCACACTCCGCTGCAGAGTGAAAATCTCATTCTGAAAACATCCCCCAGGCTGTGGCTAAGCCATGTCTCCGCAATATCCTTTCTTCCAGGAGTGCCAGTTCTGCAAGGTTCGCAGGAGAGGTTCTGTGAAGTTTGGAAAGTAGGATACGAGGTACGGGCGGAAGTAAAGCTGTGATGACGGGGCGTGAGTTGTGCTTGCGTACCTCAGATGGTACAGCACATGCCCGCGAAAGCAATTGTCCTGAGTTCGAGTCTCGGTCCGGCACTCGGTTTTAATCTGCCAGGAAGTTTCAGAGAACTGATTTTGGTCTCTCGCCGCTATTTACAGACGAGTTCGAGTCCCGACGTCCACTGCGGCCTTTGATGCTGTATTGTTTGACAGATCACGCAAAGATAGTCTGTGAAATGATAATTTCCTCGGCGTTTTCCAAACTTTATTCACGTGATGGCCGGCGAGATTTTAATAAATTTAGTGCCAGATCCTAAGTCTTGCTTAAACTGAAACCTGTTATTAATGTGTCTGACGCCTTTATCTGGAAAGACTCTTTAATTATGCCATCCCGTAAATGTGGCGTTTCCGTCATTATACTGGTCTAATAATATTTCGTTTCATTATTATATTCGAGGCAGTTCATAGTGACAACTTATTTTGAAGATCACTAACAACTCTCAGTGCTCAATAACCATTCAAAAGTCAATAGCCGTATGGAGAGAGTGTGACAGGGAAATTAGCAGAACGGAAAGAGGACGAGACGGACAGAGAGAGGGGAGCGGATGGACAGAGAAAGGAAACAGGAGGAGATAGAGACAGAAACCAAGTGGAGATGGACATAGTGAGGGGTGGGGGAGGATGAGATAAACTAATACACTGAAGCGCCAAAGAAACTGGTATAGGCATTCCTATCCAAATACAAAGATATCTAAACACGCAGAATACGGCGCTGAGGTCAGGAGCGCCTCTATAAGACAACAAGTGTCTGGCGCAGTTGTTAGATCGGTCACTGCTGCTACAATTGCAGGTTATCAAGATATAAGTGTATGAACGATGGGACACAGCATCTCCGAGGTAACGACAAATTAGCGATTTTCCCGTTCGACCATTTCACGAGTGTACCGTGAATATGAGAAATCCGGTAAAACATCAAACCTCCGTAATCGCTGCGGCCGGAAAATGATCCTGCAAGAACCAGATCCACGACGACTGATGAGAATCGTTCGACGTCAGAGAACTGCAACCCTTCCGCAAACTGCTGCATATTTCAATGATGGGCCAAGTGTCAGCGTGCGAACCATTCAACGAAACATCATCGCTATAGTCTCGGAGCCGAAAGTCAACTCTTGTACCCTTGATGACTGCACAACACAAAGTCTTATGCCTCGCCTGGGCCCGTCAACACCGACATTGGACTGTTGATGACTGAAAACATGTTGCCTGGTGAGATGAGTATCGTTTCAAACTATGTCGAGCGGATGGACGTGTACGGGTTTGGAGACAACCTCATGATTCCATGGTCCCTGCGTGTCAGCAGGGGACTGTTCAAGCTGGTGGAGGCTCTGTAATGGTGTGGGGAGTGTGCAGTTACACTAATATTGAGCCTTGATACATCTCGATACGACTGTGACAGGTGACCCGTACCTAAGCATTCTGTCTGATCACCTGCATCTATTCTTGTCCTTTGTGCATTCCGACGAACTTAAGGGGATCCGGAAAGGCTCAAAATCATGAAAAGTTCAATTTTTACTTTTTTGCGTTTTCTGAATCTGTAGACTATTACCTTTTAATAGATATATAATTTATTCAATTCCGAAGACTACAACTATTTTTAAATTTTTTTTGAAATGTGTTCTGCATGGGCGTGACCCACTGTGGCGCTGTTAAACTGCTGTCAAATGGTGTTATTATTAACGTCCGTGTTCATCAGGTACATTTTAGTGATGTGAGATAAAGTATGTGTTGTGGCTAACCTGTGATGGTTCAATATATATCGCTGGTGTGATTGTTGATTGTTTCATGTTTATTTACTCTGTCGTTATCTCGAAAATATTCGTAATTAATTCTGTTTCTTGAGTCTCTGTTTTGTTGAAGTATAATATTGAGTAAAGGTAAAGTTATTAGAAATCCTCTGAAGGCTTTTAAGAAAAGGAGAAATGTTGGAAAGCCAAAGGTATGTGTTATTACTGTAAACAATAAATACGATGAAAATCCCCAACATAGCTTGTGTCCCAAAGAAGAAGACAGTTGGTATAAATATAACAAAGGATTGCTAACTGGTGAAGTGTACACTCATAAGCATAGTCTGCCTCATGCAATAATGGAGGTGATAAAACCTATTTTCAGAGACTTAGCAGCACCTGAACTGTTGAAAAAGTGTATTCACGGAAAAACTCAAAACCCCAATGAAAGTGTAAATAGTGTTATATGGTCGAGAATCCACAAGACTGTATTTGTTGGAATAGAAACACTTCACTTTGGTGTGTATGATGCTGTTGCGACTTTCAATGATGGCAACATTGTAAGGTGCAAGGTATTTAGAAATATGGGAATGAAGATAGGTTCTAACATGGTACGAGCGATGCTTGCTTTAGACAAGGAACGCCTTCGGGCTGCAGACAGGGCTGTAAAGAGTCTAGAAATACAAGCAAGAGTAAACAGGAGGAGAAACAAGAGGAAGCTGGAGGAGGAGTTTGCAGAGGATGAAGATAATCCATCCTATGGACCTGGAATGCACTAAAAAGTTAATCCAATCTTTGTCGCTCGATTCCCAAAACTTTTATTTTCTCATACTAATTACATGTTTTCTAAGGATCTTCCAAACATATTTGTTTCAAACTTTCCGTAAATGTTACACAGTACCTTCTGCATAATTTAACACAGCCTTTTTTCCAAAAAACTGTATATTTTTTAATATATAAATAAAAAATTGCAAAAAAATGTTGTGAATTTTCATTACAATTAAAAGAAAATCATCTTTAATAACTGAACTAAAATTTTGTAAAATCCCTGTGTTAAGTTGTAGCTCATATTCCAATAAATAATCTGTAAAAAGTTCAACTTCCTACCTCAAATACTTTCTGAGGAAAGATGTAATTTATAAGCGTTATTTTAACATTGCAAGTATAGGGCGTTCCGGAGCCCCTGAAGCAATTCCAGGAGGAAAATGCGACACCCCACACGTTCATAATTGCTACAGAGCTGCTCCAGGAGCACTCTTCTGAGTTTAAACACTTATTATGGCCAACAAACTCCCCAGACATGAACATTATTTAGCATATCTGGGAGTCCTTGCAACGTGCTGTTCAGAAGAAATCTCCATCCCCTCGTACTCTTACAGATTTATGAAAACCCCTGCAGGATTCTTGGTGTCAGTTCCCTCCAGCGCTCCTTCAGACATTAGGCGAGTCTCTGCCACGACGTGTTGCGGCACTTCTGCGTGCTCCTTGGGGCCCTAAACGATATTAGGCAGGTGTACCAGTTTCTTTGGCTCTTCACTGTGTAAGACTAGAATAAATACATACCCGGGCAGCAGCAGGTACTAAGCCAATATAGAAACACACACACACACACACACACACACACACGCACGCACGCACGCACGCAATCACGTGTAACCACTAGCCCGATCACACAAGCTATCGGTTACGCCATCCAGAGCACCTACTCATCAACGGGAAATTTTTTTCTTCATTAATGCAGCGGCCCATCGATTTTGTTACCTGTCAGCAGAGTTGCCCGTTACATGACGTTCCCAATCTGCCGAATTAGTGCATGGCGTGAATTTGACAACAAACCCCACACCTTTCCTCGCTCCACGAATTTTTCATTCTCTATTCCTCCAGCCGAGCTGACACAAATCGATGATAGTATCCAATATAGTTTTCGGATCTGAACCAAAGCATAATTTATAACTGATCACGAAATAATCTGGCTGTCATCGCCGGAACGATATCTCGCGCAATCGCGATATCACGCTTGTTATAAATGGACAGGGAATTGTTCCAGCCTTGGTGTTACGTTATTTAATTACTGAATTTCAGTTCGTGTTTTAGGATGACCTCGTTTACCCATATAAAGGTTACTCCATCGACAATGAAATTACGTAGCTCCATTGTCCGTTGTGTGTGATCTCTCTATACGAGCTAGGTTAATCACCGTTGTAGTCAGTGCATCAAAACTAATTTCAGAAACACTGCCGTCGCAGGTTGTTTGTTATCAACAAGCGAGAGAAAAGTAGGTTATAGAATAGCACGGATCGCAAGGCGACAGTTCTTCATTGGTCTGCACTGCCTCCAGTCCACTGAAATAGACGTCTCAGTCCCGCAGCGAGGATCGGTATTTTTTAAAAATATTATTGGCAATTAGCGTACCAACGTTTTAGGCATAGCTGCGCGGAGTGGCCGGGTGGTTAGAGGCGCCATGTCACGGACTGCCCGGGCCCTCCCACCGGTGGTTTGAGTCCTACCTCGGGCATGGGTGTGTGTGTTTGTCTTAGTATAAGTATGTGACAGGTGTGTGTTAGTGTGGAAGACTAGGGACCGATGACCTTAGCAGTTTGCTCCCCTAAAAGAACTTACACACATTTTTTTTAGACATCACAATTTAAAGACAGAAAATGGTTCAAATGGCTCTGAACACTATGGGACTTAACATCTGAGGTTATCTGTCCTCTAGAACTTAGAACTACTTAAACCTAACTAACCTATGGACATCACACACATCCATGCCCGAGGCAGGATTCGAACCTGCGACTGTAGCAGTCACGCGGTTCCGGACTGAAGCGCCTAGAACCGCTCGGCCACAACGGCGGGCTTTAAAGACACAGCTGACAGCTATCCATTTAGGTGTTAATCATTTCTTTAGTTAAGTTCAATGATCACAGTTCCGTTTAAGTTTTTGTGTCTTCTTTAGTTGAACCGTGGTGCGCCTTCTGGCACACCAGCTCTTTGTCACGACACTTTCGATTACCCGGCTGTACTAGGATCTTTGCCCCTGTTGTGATCTCGCGGGTGTATCGCGCTCGCGGCAGTTGATGCTGAACTCGCTACGAGGCGCAAGGACGTGCTTGAGTGGACGAAAGAGGAAAACACGGGTGCTTGGCCAGCAGCACAATGCCGGGTCTACCTCGTAAGGCGGTCGCGAGTTTGCGGTGGACCTGTCTGATGTCAACTCCGGGCTCTGTTCATTGCATTGCTTTGGAGCCTGTTTTCTCGGAGAGACCCGTCCCTGGAGACCATCTCGAACAACGCTCTCCATCGAAGGTGTAATTGAGTTTGGTGCCTTCGTTTCGTTGGACGATTTGCGTTGTACTTGTTGCTTGGTTGCCCTAATGTACGCGTTGTTGAAGTAAGAGCAGCCGGCAAAGTGTGTGACCGCATGGACACCAGTAGTTACTACTTCCTTTTAAAAATCCGCTGGTTACATTACTATTAGTCTTCACAAAATCAGCTGCCAGTTCCATTAAAATATTCCGTAAAAAGGAACTAGCTTCGCAAAAGCTAAAATAATATAAAGCATTTGTTGGAAAATTTACTCCCATAATCTTTGCGCTCTCCTCAGATATCATTTAACAATACACAAATATCACCATCTTACTGCAACGTTATTCAGCATTACTGATCCACTGAGTCAGCGATATTTTAGCTTCTTTACTTCACATCTTTAGGAAAATCCAATTTTACGAGAACGTGAGTAAAAAAGGAACTGTATAATATAAAGTTAGAGTATACATAACAACGATGTGTCTAGAGTCCAAAGAACACTGAAATACACTTTGAACCTTCATCTGAAGTTGATGGTTCCCAGGAACATCTAATTTTTAGTCATTCTGACAAAAACAATAGCACATTAAAAACTGAGCAAATTAATCCAAGAGAAAACAAGCAATTACACCATTTAATTTATCGTACTGATCACTGATCGGTGTCTATGCTGGCAATATGCGAGCGCTTCGTTTTGGAACGATGGAATTCGACGCATTGCAGCTGGTGGCGAGGCATTCGAATGCTGGGCTCTTCCATAAGAGATATCACGCATTCTCCCGGTGATCAGCGGTCAATGAAAAGAAAACGCAAATTTTGTGGTTGTAACACAAGGCACGTATGTTAGATTCAAAAAGTAATAAAACTGAATTAATATGTGTCGACATGCGTTACAAAGGCTCTTGCGAATAAAGGGTTATCGCAAATGTCTATCTGTCATTACACAGCCCAGCCAAAGCTAGACACATTGCTCTGGGTTATGCATCGACGAAAAAGAATCCCAGTACGAAGAAAGATTAGTGATGGATAAACGGAAGTTGGTACCAGTCTTTCTACATCTAAAATATGTTGTCTGTTTCAATTTCTCGCCAGTCGGGAAGAAAGGCGCTTTTCTGCCGCTATGAGGGTGCAAATCAGGCTTGCTTTAAGTACGAGCTGTAATGGTCGAGTTAGTTACCTTTGGGATTGGACTTAAGTAGTCGATGTTGGGGATGAATGTCTTAATATGACGAAGGCGTCTCTATCAGCAGCTCGCTGAGTTTGAAAGACGTCGTGTAATAGGGCAACGAGTAGCACCATGTTACTTCCGCGATAGGACTTGAATGTAGCCACTGCACATGGTGGTCACGAGAACGTACGGCCTATTGAAGACCGAGCTCCAGACGGCCACGTGGAGCTATCGAGAGGACAGACCATCGTGTTCGGCGTATGGCTGTGACGCATCGTGCTGCAGTTGGCACCCCAGGTACACAACGAACTGTTACAAGTCGGTTGCTTCAGCTCCGAGCCAGACGCCCTCTAGCGTTTATTCCACTGACCCAAAGCCACCCCCATTTGTGATTTCAGCGACATCAAAGCGAAAGCTCATTGGAGGACGGAGTGGAAGGTCCCTTGTGTTTTCTTGCGTAAGCCGATTGAACCTTGATGCCAGTGATGGCCGTGTGTTGATTACTAAGTGGCCAGGTGAGCGCCTGAAACGAACCTGTCTGCAGCCTAAACACATTGGACCTACATTTGGTGTTATGGTCCGGGGATCGATTCCGTATGACAGAAGGACACCTGTCGAACTTATCCTATGCACCCTGACTGCAGGACTGTAAGTCAGTATGGTGATTAGACCTGTTAGGCTGCTATTCACGAACAGCATTCCAGGACGTTTTCTCCAACAAGATAGCACTAAAGATGCTCTACATACCTGTGGTGTCGACATGTTGTCTTGGCCTGCTCGATCACCGCATCTGTCTCCATTTGAGCACGTATTAGTCATCCACAACCTACGTTAACTGTTCCTGTATAGACCGACCAAGTGCAGCAGATACGGAACTCTATCACGAAAACTTACATCCGAATCCTGTACCACATAACGCTTGAATGTCTGCATGCTTGGAATCAACATTCTATGCTTACAATGGTTATTATACCAACATTTCACACATGTAATGGTTTTTCTCGAGCTTATGTTAACTTACGATCTTGCATTATTAATCACTTAAATGTGTCGCCTAGACAAATGTATTGCCGAAATTTTATCAGCCTACATTAATTATTTTTTAGTCTTACGATTAAAGGATACCCCAAAACAGTATACCAACTGAAGGAACCGTGTATTCTCCTTCGGTATTTTTACTGCTTTGACGTTTTCTTTTAAATATCCCCACACATGAAAACAGTCTGCCGCTCGTGGTCTCGCGGTAGCGTTCTCGCCTCCCGACCACAGGGTCCCGGGTTCGATTCCTGGTGGGGTCAGGGATTTTCACCTGCCTCGAGATGATTGGGTGTTGTGTCGTCTTCTTCATCATCATTCATCCTTATTACGGTCGGAGGAAGGCTACGGTAGCGTTCTTGCCTCCCGACCACAGGGTCCCGGGTTCGATTCCTGGCGGGGTCAGGGATTTTCACCTGCCTCGAGATGACTAGGTGTTGTTGTGTCGTCTTATTCATCATCATTTATCCTCATTACGGTCGGAGGAAGGCAACGGCAAACCATCTCCATCAGGACCTTGCCTAGAACGGCGGTGCGGGTCTCATGCATCGTTCCCCTACCCTCTCTGAAGCAGCATGGGACTTCATTTCCATTTCCACACATCAACACTACAAGAAGAGATCTCTAAAACGAGATAGTCGCAGATCTTTCCTGCTTTTGCGTTCTAATTTGATGGTTTCTACATCTACATGATTACTCTACGATTCACAATTGCCCGGCATAGCGTACAGTTTCTGACGAGACGTCACTATCTGTCATGCTCTTTTGACGGAGAGTAGAAGATCCCGAAAAAATGCGAGAGGGGTGTCTGTATGGATGGATCATCCAAAAAACTCCTAATTATTAATCATAAAGAGGAGTTTGATGCACGCTGTGTTTGCGGTCTAATAATGCGGGTATTCACACGGCGAAGCTATACCTATTATAAAATGCAGTTTCGGGTGAAATTCGTCATTCACAATCTTTTGTAGCAACCAATCATAATATTTCTCTTGTCAGCTGGCAGTAAAGCTTGAACACATGAAATGCAGTAAGTTTTCGGCTGTGAGTTTTGTATGTTTAACTCCTGTCTGTTGTACAGATTATTTTAATCGCGATGGCCTTAATTTTCACCAAAACGTTTCTAACTGCCGCAGGAGTACGTAGTGAAATGTTTCTTGCCTTCTAGGTAGAAACATAACAATTGCATCGTCATTTTGTTATAAACTTCTGAACGTTGTTTTTTGCAAATATACTGAACTTGTTCTCAGAAAATTTCAGCAGTATTTTTAAATGAACCAGTTAGGAAGGAAGGAAGAAAGGAAGATTGGATGTAACATTCCGTCAACATCGAGCTCATTAGTAACGGATTGTGTCAAGGATGCAGAAGGAAATCAGCCATGCCCTTCCAAAGGAACCCATCCCGCCATTCGCGTGGAGTGATTTAAGGAAACCACAGAAGACCTTAACCTGGATGGCTGGACGCGCGTTTAAAAAGGCCTCCTCACGAACGTGAGTCCGTTGTGCTAACCAATATGCCATTTCTCTCATTACCTGTTAGGATGCAAGCTTGAATTACACGCACCATTTCATACGGCGTACTTCACTAAAGTAACTCATAGAATATCGAAAGGACGCTCGCAGTAACTTTAAGTAACAAGAAACCACGGACGCTGTAACACTTAACCACAAGCCTCACTAGCTGGGAGAATCAGGCGAAGGGGAAAGTGCATGCATGGCCAGATCTTTTATATACACTTTCTGACAGAAAAGAAGAAAACGAGGAAGGCGAGAAGGAAACTGTCCAGAAATTAATCGGTTGAGAAGGTATGTCACGTTATTTTAGCGATTACAAGAAAAGAGTAAAATGAAATGGGTTAGATACTCTAAGCATCCAAAGAAACTGCCTAAAATCGTGTACGGCCCTCGCGACCATTCGGAAGTGCCTCAACACTACATGACATGGACTCGACTAATGTCTGAGGTAGTACTGGAGAGCATTGACACCATGAATCCAGCAGCGCTGTCTATAACTACGTAAGAGTACGAGGAGGTGGAGATCTAAACACCACGTTGCAAGGCATCTCAGATATGCTCAATAATGTTCATGTCTGGAGAGTTTGCTGGCCAGGGGAAGTATTAAAACTAAGATAAGCGTTCCTGGAGCCACTCTGGAGCAATTCTGGACGTGTGGGTTGTTACATTGTCCTGCTGGAATTGCCCGTCGGAATGCACAACGATCATGAAGGAGATCAGACAGGAGGCTTACGTACGTGTCACGCGTCAGAGTCGTATCCAGGCGTATCAGGTGTCCCACATCACTACAACTGCAAAGCCCCACACCATTACCGAGCCTCCACCAGCTTGAACAGTCCCCTGCTGACATGCAGCGTCCATTGATTCATGAGATTGTCTCCATACCCGTACACGTCCATCCGCTCGATAAAATTAAAAATGAGACTCGTCCTACCACATGATATGTTTCCAGTCATCAGGAGTCCAATATCGGTGTTGAAGGGCCCAGGCAAGGCGAAAAGCTTTGTGTCGTACGGTCACCAAGGGTACAAGAATGAGCCTTAAGCTCTGAAAGCCTATATCGATGATGTTTCGTTGAATAGTTCGCGGGCTGACATTGTTGAATCTGTAGCAATTTGCTGAAGAGTTGCACTTCTGTCCCACTGAATGATTCTCTTCAGTTGTCATTCGTCCCATTCTTGCAGGATCCTTTTCCGGCCGTGGCCATGTCGCAGATTTGATATTTTACCGGATTCCGGATGTTCCCTATACACTCGTGAAAGGGTTGTACTGGAAAATCGCCACTTCATCGCTACCTCGGAGATGCTGTGTCCCATCGCTCGTAAGCCGACTATAACACCACGTTCAAACTCACTTAATCTTGCCCGAATGAGATTTTCACTCTGTAGCGGAGTGTGCGCTGATATGAAACTTCCTGGCAGATTAAAACTGTGTGCCCGACCGAGACTCGAACTCGGGACCTTTGCCTTTCCCGGGCAAGTGCTCTACCATCTGAGCTACCAAAGCACGACTCACGCCCGGTTTCACAGCTTTACTTCTGCCAGTATCTCGTCTCCTACCTTCCAAACTCCGCTGCAGAGTGAAAATCTCATTCTGGAAACATCCCCCAGGCTGTGGCTAAGCCCATGTCTCCGCAGATCCTTTCTTTCAGGAGTGCTAGTTCTGCAAGGTTCGCAGGAGAGCTTCTGTAAAGTTTGGAAGGTAGGAGACGAGATACTGGCAGAAGTAAAGCTGTGAGACCGGGCGTGAGTCGTGCTTCGGTAGCTCAGATGGTAGAGCACTTGCCCGCGAAAGGCAAAGGTTCCGAGTTCGAGTCTCGGTCGGGCACACAGTTTTAATCTGCCAGGAAGTTTCACTTAATCTTGATGACCTGCTGTTTTAGCAGCAGCAATCGACCTAACAACTGCGCCAGACGCTTGTCTTATATAGCGGTTTCTGACGCAACGCTACATTCTGCCTTTTTACATACCTCTGTATTGCCTAGCCGGCCGCTTTCGTCGATCGGTTCTAGGCGCTTTAGTCCGGAACCGCACTGCTGCTACGATCGCAAGTTCGAATCCTGACTCGGGCATGGATGCGTGTGATGTCCTTAGGTTGGTTAGTTTTAACTAGTTCTAAGTCTAGGGGACTGATGACCTCAGATGTTAAGTGCCATAGTGCTTAGAGCCATTTGAACCATTTGTATTGCCTATACCAGTGTCTTTGGCGCTTCAGTGTGGTAAGACCTCCCTTACCAATGTGCCTTTAACCTAAAAAGGCGCACATATTCTGCTGGAAAAGCTATCGTAAAGCCGTTGGGTGTTTTGCTCAACCAAGTTTGGCCGCAACTGTTGTAGTTGATACTGACACTGGGTCGAAGCTGACGTTGGAAATGGTTCGCCCCAAGTTGTAACGGAGACAGTTTAGGGCTTCTAGCCGGCCATAGAGGCCCTCAACATCGCGCACGCAGTTCATAGGGACACATATCACGTGTGGACGAGCATTGCCATCCAGAAAAATGGCACAATGATTCTGATGCTTGAGAGGTAAAACATGGCGCCGCAGGATGTCGGTGACGCGCCGTTGCTCCTTCAGAATCACTACCAGCCTGTGCGTTGTTTGTGTGGCACCATGGTCACATCGGTCTGACGAGAAACTAGGAAACTGACGGTGCTGCCAAACGTGCAGTCCTCGTATCTCGCCCTGCCAAATCTTCTATCCCCTCCGATGATCTCTGTGTTGCCGTCTCACAGCATCAAAGAAGAAATAAATCCGTTAAACTTCTGTTATTCGATAAATAAGTAAATCTTGTTCTTCTTCTTCTTTTGCTTGTGCCTTTATCACGCGGTCTCAGGGTCGACATGGTTGGGTACGGTTTTGGGAGGTTAATGTTAAGGGGTAGCCAGGCGCCCTTCCTGCCGCCACGCCAAAACCACTGCGACGGTATAAGTGTACCCCAGCTGTCTGCGTCTAGTGTAGTCCATGGAATAGTGCGAACATGTTCACATGCCTGTGAGTCGTGTAACTGAGCCGGGACGTCGGGACCAGACCGGTATTCTCCTAGGGGATGTGGAAAACCGCCTAAAAACCACATCCAGGATAGCCTGCACACCTGCCCTCGTCGGTAATCCGCCGAGAGGATTCGATCTGGGGCCAGCGAGCCTAGCCGAGTCCAGGAAGCAGCGCATTAGAGCTCTTGTCTAACCTGGCAGGTATAAATCAGTCAGATCTAAAACCCGTACATTCAACTAAATACCTAAGAATTATAACTACGAACAAATTAAATTGGAAGGAAGACATAGGAATGCTGTAGGAAAAGCCAACTAAAGACTATGTTTTATTGGCAGGACACTTTGAAAATGTAACATATCTACTAAAGAGACTGCATACACTACGCTTCTCTGACCTCTTATAGAATACCACTGTGAAGTGTGGGATCCTTATCAGATAGGATTGACGAACTGCATCGACAAAGTTCAAAGAAGGGCAGAACTTTATGTATTGTCGCGAAATAGGGGAGAGAGTGTCAATGAAATGATACAGGGTTTCGGATGGCCATAATTAAAACAGAGGTGTTTTTCGTTGTGACGGAATCTTCTCACGAAATTTCAATCACCAATTTTCTCTTCCGAATGCGAAAATATATTGTTGATGCCGACCTACATAGGAAGAAACGATCATCACAAGCAAATAAGGGAAATCATAGGCCACACGGAAAGATATTATTATTATTATTATTAAGCATTACAATCCATGAAGGCTTTTTGCTGCAGAATGGACAATGTTGAACCACTTTGCTCTGTCTTTACAAGTAATTTGCCACTGTCTGTCATGTCCTAGTTTTCTGAGATCGTCTTGAATATTGTCCAAGTATCTCATGCGTGGGCGTCCAAGAGGTCGTCTTCCGGTGGGAATCTCTTCAGTCACTTTCTTGATGGTCCTGTTTGGTGGTGCTCTGATGACATGCCCTATCCATTTCAGTCTTTTGGCTTTAATTTTGGCCACTATATCGGAGTCTTTATATAATTTGTAAATTTCATTGTTATTTAGCAATCTCCATTCATCACTGATCCTATCTCTTATGGGTCCAAATATTTTTCTCAAAATTTTTCGTTCAAATACTCTTAATCTGTTTTCCTCTTTTTTTGTGAGAGTCCAGGTTTCAGATCCATAGGTGAGTACTGGTATAATCAATGATTTGTATACTTGTAGTTTGGTGTTCCTAGAAATTAACTTGCTTTTGAAAACTGTCAAGAGACGTGGGCCGAAAAACATAAACAAAGTACCAGGTCTGCCGTTAAGTAATACCTGTTAGTTACCGATACCATGACGACATGGTAACACCACTATTGCTGTTGTGGCGTAAAGTCAAGCGCCGGTACGGCAGGAGGGAACAGCACAGAGGGCTGTGAAGGGCATCCAATTGCACGCGGGCCGAAAAACATAAACAAAGTACCAGGTCTGACGTTAAGTAATACCTGTTAGTTACTGATACCATGATGCCACAGTAACACCACTATTGCTGTTCCAGCATAAAGTCAAGCGCCGGCATGGCAGGAGGGAACAGCGCAGAGGGTTGTGAAGGTCAGCCAATTGCATGCGGGCCGAAAAACATAAACAAAGTACCATGTCTGATGTTAAGTAATACCTGTTAGTTACCAATACCATGACGCCACAGTAACACCACTATTGCTGTTCCGGCGTAAAGTCAATCGCCGGCACAGCAGAAGGGAACAGCACAGAGGGCTGTGAAGAAGGCGTCAGTCAATTGCACGCGGGCTGCGACGGCAGGGCTCTCTACACAAAGAGGACATAAACGTCTCGCCACCTGGCCGCGGCTCAGTTCTACGAGTCCAACAGCAGTTGGAGACTAGCATCAGTGTAGTTATTTCATTTCTACTACGTAGCATTGTCCATTCTGAAGAGATTCTTTATTTTGTCTGTTGCTCTTTGCTTGCGACACACCTGTTCAACACAAAGTTATGGATTGTAACCATTTTCTTTTGTAATAAAATTCATTAATACGATTTCCTTGAATTGTGGTCTAGCGATGGGACAAAGCAGCTATCCTAGGCATCCATTCTGACGCGTAAGCAGGATACAACAACTGCGTCTCCGGAATGGTGGAAGAATGGCACCTCTCCCCAAGTCACAGGAATACTCCCTGATGATGGTCATCCAGGCTAGTGCAGTACCGCGATTCACCACTTAATACAACGCCATTCACCGGCAGTTAAAATCGCCCAGTTTCGTCACCATTCTAAACTCAGCCACATTTGTTGTGGTGTTACGGGCAGTCTACACTTAGGACGCTGCTTTCCTATCCCGGCTGCTGCTAGTGTCCGACCAATTGTACAGGATAACGATGCTGCGGGGGGTCCAATACGTGTCCTGAGATGGCACACACCGACGTGAAGGCGATACGATTTGAGTAGTGCCCGGGGTAGCGATTCTCCCTTGTGACTCTCCAACATTGACCAGAACCTACACGACATGTCCAACATGCAGTCCAACATTAGACCACTGTTTCATCTCAATGCTCCACAGATCTGCATATTGCATGATTCGACCAGCTGGCAAAATGGGGACACACAATGAGGCCCCTTTTCAAACTCTGTCTCGTTCCTGATAACGCAGTCTCGGACGACTACATGGCTTCACCGTATCCTTCAGTCACCACTCAACATCTCATATTGTTCACGCCACTTACAATTATACCGTTTCAGACCTGCTAACAATACTAAACACGAACAACACAAATGTACCCTGGTAGCCGCTCTATGTGTCACAGAGAACTGAAGCTCGAATAGTTTACATACCCACCGATACTAATATGTCTATGAAGGTAGACAGAGATCCGACCTCGTCTTCTCGGTGCTTCACACTTTTGTCAGTCACTGTAAGTAAACGATTTGTATTAAATGAGACAGATAAGTAATTCGCTATCGCAATATTGAACGACTAAAATGTCCCCCCTGTCACCAAAGCACAGTTTCAGGTTCCCTGTCTACTACCATCCAATGGCATAAAAAAAATCTTGATTTTTAATATTTCATGTCATAAGTGACCCCAAATGAAAAATTTACTTACCCATTAAAATGACCTACTCATTAAGATGCGTACTGTTAGGTAAGGTATTAAATTTAGAAACTCTAAATATATCAGGAGGCATTGTTACTCAAAGCACGTAAATTACTCAGGTTATAATCATCCACTCGAGCAGAGAGCATGGATGCAGCTGTTGCAGAATAACTACAATGACCACACCATGACGTCACTGTGACAGCACTGTAAGGTGAAGAAAGAGTACGTAACATACATGAAAGAGCACCTCCTCAACCTGCTGACGTTTCAGAAAGTGCCAAGCCAGACATATGAAAGCAACAGCTGGGAGCCCACAGTATCGTATAGGGCTCAAAAAAGCCTAGAAAACGGGACCAATTCGCTCACTGCCACAGCTCGATAACACTGTAGACACTAGCTAACCAATATCAGTACTTCGACTTCTTAAGCACTGGATCAGTCGGTATGACAGGCTTGCAGCTTACAATGAATCCAGGCTGAAGCTGTTCCGTGATGTGCCGCTTACTGTTCGGCTGGTGAGTTCTATTACAAGACACCAGCTAGACAGCCTGGTGCACTCCATTGCCATGGATTGCAACTGCTGGCACTAGTGTGAAGACTAGAGCATACTCGACCACATACTCACTGGGAATCAATTGGGGGTGACCCACAAGCTGCCGACTCACACCTTATCGGGGAGACGCACTAATGCTGTCCCCTGACCATACCTGTGAACAGCCAAAGGTCTTCTCTGTCTGTTGTTCGATGACCAGAGAATATATCTGCATGGCTACTGTCATCCCTTGTAAAAATTTTGGCCGCTAACTACGGTAGAAATTATCATGATCATGAGAGTGCCTTGCCGGCCGCTGTGACCGAACGCTTCTAGGTACTTCTGTCGTAGGTTCGAACCCTGCCTCGGGCATGGATGTTTGTGATGTCCTTTGGTTAGTTAGGTTTAAGTTGTTCTATGTATAGGGGACTGATGACCTCAGATGTTAAGTCCCACAGACGGCCGGAGTGGCCGTGCGGTTCTAGGCGCAACAGTCTGGAGCCGAGCGACCGCTACGGTCGCAGGTTCGAATCCTGCCTCGGGCATGGATGTGTGTGATGTCCTTAGGTTATTTAGGTTTAATTAGTTCTAAGTTCTAGGCGACTGAATACCTCAGAAGTTAAGTCGCATAGTGCTCAGAGCCATTTGAACTTTTTTTTTTTTTTTTTTGTTAAGTTCCATAGCGCTCAGAGTCATTTAAACCATTTGAAAGTGCCTTGTGGAATGGTTCGCCAATTTCTTAGCATTCAGGTTGGACATGTAAAACCAGCTGTCCACTGACCTTGCATTCTTCAGGACACCAAATCTATAGCTTATAGGGACAGGGCCCCTTGATCCTGTCTAGTAGTAGTAGTAGTAGTAGTAGTAGTAGTAGTAGTGCCGAGTCCCTGGCCACACCACTCAATGTCGACATATGCTGAACTAGGCAAATGAGCAGCCAGTAGCTCCCAGCGACAGGTGACATCGCCGGCAAACACCAAGGAACCGCTTTTTTCTATTGTATAAAACTGCTGTTGACAATCACTTTATTCGCAAGTAGTGATATTGTCTTACTGATGGACCACTCCTTTACAATTCTTGTTTCAGATCCTGCACAAATAGAGACCAAGGGTCTCTGGACCTGTACAACTGGTGTCACCTCAAGAAGTTGGTGACATTGGAACCACGTCTGCAGCATTACCAGTCGTTACAGTCCATCACGGTGCAGTACGGCGAGTCAACACTTTTTTTCTGCTGGCTGTCTTTTTGGGTTCATTTTTTGTGATCACGGAAGGGCTTTCGGATGTGCATCGTAACCTTAGCGTCATGTTTTTGGGGTCGCAGGAGCCTGCAGAGTTGTCGGACTTCATACAGAATTGTAGGGAAACATATTCAGCTCCTGTGAGGTGTAAGTTCCGTAATTTGTCAGTGTACGAGTTTCCATGCACCTGCCACATGTGTCATTCGTAGACGATTTGGTCTTTTGGCATAGGAAAGATAAATCATTAGCATTGATTTAGTGCATTTTTTATGTATTTTAAGTTCAAATTTTTCCATGTGTTCTTCCATTTAAAGGCTATTGTAGAATATACAAAATGCCAGGCACGCTTCCTGCACAACTACCGTATCATCGAAACAGGTAAACAGGTTACTGACTTGACGGTTAATTCTCAGGAGATAGATCACAGTGAACTACTACGTAGATAAATGCAGGTATTGAAAGCTGTTTAACCGTAAATTCTATGATGACCAACAAAAGCAAAATCGCTGTTCATTGAACATCCTCCTTCTTTCGGTCCTAAACTTAAGCCGAAATAAAGCCCCACGAGTCGAGGACATTTCGTCAGAATTGCTATAGCCTTGGCACAGCCTACCAAAACGAAATTTTTGCATGTGTTTTGGAAGAGCTGTGAGCCAAGTGAAATAACCTCAGACTTCAATTCCAAAGAAAGCAGCTACTGGCAAGTGCGAATATGGACGAAATATTAGTTTAATAAGCCATAGCTACAAAACGCTGAAACGAATTCTCTACAGAACAGTGGAAGAACTGCTAGGAACCATCCTCTAGGAAGATCAGTTTGGATTTCAGACAATTGCGGGGACACGCGGGGCAATACTGACCTTACGATGTCTCATAGAAGCTTAAGGAAAGGCAAACCTGTCTTTATAGCATTTATAGACGTAGAGAAAAATTTTGACAATATTGATTGGCATACTATCCTAGACATTCTGAAGGTACGAGGAATAAAAAACACGGAACGAGAGACTATTTACGACGTGTAGATAAACCAGACGGCAGTTGTAAGAGTCAATGGGCATGAAAGAGAACCATTGGCTGAGAATGCAGTAATGCAGGATTGTACCCTATCCCCGATTTTGTTCGATCTGTATATTGAGCAAGCAGTGGAGGAAACGAAAGAAAAATGTGGAGATTAAAGTTCAGAGACAACAACGAATTCTTTGAGGATTGACGCTGACACTCTAATTTTGTTAGAAAAGGTCTTGGAAGAGCAGTTGAACGGAATGGACGTGTCCTGAAAGGAAAATGTAAGATGAACACCAACAAAAGCAAAATGGGAACAATGGAATGCAGTCGAATTACATCAGGTTGTGCTGAAGGAAGGATAAGGAAACGAGACATTTGAAGTAGTAGATGAGTTTAGATATTTGGGAAGAATTGTAACTAATGAAGGCGGAAGCAGAGATGATATAAAATGTAGACAGGCAGCAGCAAAAAAGCATTTCTGCGTAATGGAAATTTGTTAACGTTGAACGTAGATTTAAGTGTTAGGAAGCCTTTTGTGAAAGTATTTGTATGGAGTCCAGCCATTTATCTGAGTTAAATATGGGCGATAAACAGTTTAGACAACAAGGGATTCGAGGCTTTTGAAATGTGGTGCTACAGAAGATTGCTGAAGATTGGATAGGTAGATGATGCAAGTAATCAGGAGGTACTGAACAGAATTGTGGATATGGGAAGTTTGTAAACATCAGTAAAAGAAAGTTTCCGTTGAATGGAGACATCATACGACGTCAAGGAATCACCAGTTCAGTATTGGAGTTGAATGTAGGGGGTGAAAATTGTAGGCGGAGAGCAAGAAGGTTGGGTTGTTTGGGGGAAGAGACCAAACAGCGGGGGCCGGCCGCGGTGGCCATGCGGTTCTAGGCGCTTCAGTCCGGAGCCGCGCGACTGCTACGGTCGCAGGTTCGCATCCTGCCTCGGGCATGGATGTTTGTGATGTCCTTAGGTTAGTTAGGTTTAAGTAGTTCTAAGTTCTAGGGGACTGCTGACCTCAGATGTTAAGTCCCATAGTGCTCAGAGCCATTAGAACCATTAGAACCAAACAGCGAGGTCATCGGTCTCGTCGGACTAGGGAAGGATGGGGAAGGAAGTCGGCCGTGCCCTTTCAAAGGAACCATCCCGGCATTTGCCTGGAGCGATTTAGGGAAATCACGGATGGTCGGACGCGGGATTGAACGGTCGTCCTCCCGAATGAGAGTCCAGTGTGCTAACCACTGCGCCACCTCGCTCGGTGGAGAGCAAGAGATGAACACAGTAGTCTGCAGTAGTTATTTTGAAATGAAGACGCTTACACAGGATAGAGCATGGAGAGCTGCATCAAACCTGTCTTTGGACTGAGGATCACAACAACAACAATTATGGTTTGTCTGTGTGTGGCACGTCAACACCACGGACCACCTTTCCAGTCCCATGAGAATTATATGCAATGGCAGCTATGAGTACTCCATTTATGAAGAAGGTGTTGCTCTGAACTTGCTGTGGTCGGGTTCGAATACACGGGCGTCAGAAGATGTCATCTCAACAATTTACTTCCCATGGGAAGTAGCTGCGAAGTCACCGAGACTGGTCAGAATGATACGTTTAGAATGTTCCTGAATGTTGCAGAACGTTGTAGAATGTTCCACTACGTTATACAGCGGGTTCGAAGATGTTATACTTTGTTCCAGTATGTTGTAGAATCTTCCAAGAGCTTCGGCAATGTTGAAGAATGCCCCAGGATGATGTAGAATACTTCAAAAATTTGTAAAACATTCGGTAATACTCTGTAATTTTCCAGGAATGTATCAGGACCTTTGAGATTGCTTTTGAACGTTCCGTTGTCCTGTTGTGATGGAGACATGTTACATCTCAATAGCCGGCCGCGGTAGTCTCGCGATTCTAGGCGCTCAGTCCGGAGCCGCGCGACTGCTACGGTCACAGGTTCGAATCCTGCCTCGGGCATGGATGTGTGTGATGTCCTTAAGTTAGTTCGGTTTAAGTAGTTCTAAGTTCTAGGGGACTGATGACCACAGATGTTAAGTCCCATAGTGCTCAGAGCCATTTGAACCATTTTTTGAACATCTCAATAGGGTATATACAGGATGTTTCACTAAATGTGTTTGACTCTGTAAGTTACGAAGTAATAGGAGACGGAAATATTTATTGCGGTAGGTCACCATAAGAAATGTTACACTGTCTACAGAGCTATGAACATAGTTTGCAATGTTATTATCCAAAGAATTGCAGCAAAAAGGTACAATTTTTTAAATGGAACAATAGTGTTTTCTATCATGCAATGGGATCAGTAACACCAGCTGTGTTTCCATCAATTTGAATTACATTCCTATCACATTTAGTTTGAGAGCTACAACCATTCAAAGTTTCAGGGGCAGATACCACACAGGTTGAGCATAATGCAATGCGCCTTCTAAATGCGGTGTGGCTGAGTTGTAACGTCGTCGGTGTCAAGGAGTGAGACGCTTCCTCGATGCGCTGTTAGACTGCCGACTGCCGTCGCACACGGCCGTATACCCGACAGTTCGAGCCACCACAAACAAACGGGGCCCAATATACCACAGTTACCGACATCGGATGAAGATGGCATGCACGAACAACGAGTACGTTGACATGTTGCTCATGGTCGGCGAGTGCCGACACGATGCCACTGAAGCAGCTATGGAGTACGCAAGCCATTACGTTCTTACGTGCCGAACAACGACTTCGGGAAACAGGCAGCTTGGTAATGCACCGCAGTAACAGACGAATAACTGCAAGAAGTGAGGAGAGGGAGGTGTTTGTTTTAGCTGCAGTACACCACGATCCTCGTGTCAGCTTACGAGCCGTTGCTGCAGTCAGTTGGTTCAGACTCACATCTGTTTGGCGTATAGTACACGGCCAGTTTCACACGTACCGCCTGTCACTGACCCAGGAGCTGCATGAGAACGATTTCCGTGCGAGAGATACATTCTGTGAGTGGTCCATAAGTAATTTCAATCTGGACTCTTTACAAGGTGTTATGTTCTCTGATGAGTCGACGTTCTCAAATTATGGTGCAGTGAATCGCCATAACGTGCACTACTGGGCCGCAGACAACCCTCGGTGGGTACGACCTGTCGACCGTCTACGTAGGTGGCCTATTAATGTATGGTGTGGAATCCTAGGGGGATGAAATCATCGGTCCACACTACTTCCCAGGTACACTGACGGTTGAGTGATATCGCACGTTTGTAGTCGACAGTTTGGGTGGTCTCCCCGAACATACAAGAGTCCATAGTTGGATGTAGTACGATGGACACCTAGTTCATTCTGCGTGTGCTGTTGTGGAAGAACTAAACAACATGTTTGAAGGAAGATGGTTGGGGCGCCATGGTCCTCATTCGTGGCCCTCAAGGTTGCCGATTTAACACCATTAAATTTCTTTTTGTGGGGGTATCTAAGGGATCGTATTTCTGTCACTGAGCCCACATCCCCAGATGATCTAAAACGGTGCATCGAGGACGCTTGTTGCTTTGTGACACCGGCGAAGTTACATCTCGTCCGCATATCCTTTAGAAGGCGCATTGCATTGTGCATACAGAAACATGGACACACATTTGAACATCTCATTTAAATCAACTTCCCACCGCCAGAACATCCACCACCCACTACACAGCCAAGTATTATGTACTTCGAAGGGTTGTAGCTCCAAAACTAAAGGTGAAAGGAATGTAATTTAATTTGATGTATAGACAGCTGGTGTTACTGATTCCAATGCATGATAGAAAAAACTATTGTTCCATTAAAAAATTATACCTTTTGCTGTAAATCTTTGGATAATAACACAATAAACTTTGAAACTTCCTGGCAGATTAAAACTGTGTGCCCGACCGAGACTCGAACTCGGGACCTTTGCCTTTCGCGGGCAAGTGCTCTACCACTTTTTTTTTTAATCACTCCCAAAAAAGTAATGAAAACACAATAGTTTGTCACATAAACTGAAAATAAAAAAATTAAACTTTTCACTTTTTTTATTTTCTACATGATGAAATTGACAAAAAAGTGCGCTGGCAGGATTTGAATCCGTGCCACCAGCGTGGTAAGCTTGAACTTTAGCCACTGCGCTATGCTCGCTTTTTTTTATTTTTTTTTATTTTATTTATTTTTTTTCAGAACGTGTTGCATATATGAACAGGGCAAAAAAAAATTGCATCCATCCAAGCGCGAACCTGTGTCCCTTTGTGTTGCATTCCCAGGCGCTAACCACTTTTTTTTTGAACAAAAATGAAAAAAGGAAAAAAAAGATTTTGGAAGGTTTGTTTTTCTGCTTTTGTTTTTATTTTATTTTATTTTATACAAATGGATAAAAGGAAGGCCGTTCTTCTTCGGCTACATAAACAGAATAATAGGAAGTCGTCCCGTTACGACAAAGGATGCTCCATACTATAGCCCGCTGCGAATTTTTCGATGACTGTCTTCTCGTTGCTGTGTTGTTTCCGTTGTTTGTTCAATCTCATAAAAAAAAGGAACTGGGAAGAGGTGCTATGGTTATCTTCTCATGTCATCGATAATCCAGCTGCGAGGCGGATTATGGAATGCGCTCCAAAGAAAATTAGAAAAATATTGCCGATATTTAGGGTTCTTGACGATCGCACAATGTCGTTCGTTGAGGTAATACCAAAAATCGGGTACTGTCTTGTCGCCATCACCGAAGAGGTAGGGAACAGCGTGGCCGCTGATCCACGTCACAGAGTTCGTTTTTGCTCTTGGGAAATAAATCTGATCGGGGAAAAGAAGTGATCGGGTAGTTATCCTGTCGGGAGTCGTGCGTGTGAGAAAAGCCAATATCTGACGCACCAAATACCAAACGTCCTTTGCCGACCCGCATTCGAAACGATGTTCATCCGTGTCAATCACTTGGCATGTGGCACACAAGGGTGAATCGGCTAGGTGGATGTGATGTAGGCGGGACTGGCACAACTGTTTCCCATTAACAGTTACGTACCATGCAGATTGCACGTCAGTATCAAGGGTGATGGCATTCACTGCCTACCACACAGCGCGCCACTTTGTGTTGGGGTGTTTGCTTTCAATCACATTCGGCGTCCTGTTCATTTGCATGGCAGCATATACCGCCCTCGTCATCATCAAGCGTGTGGGTAGTAGTGCGGTGCGGATGTAGCTTAATTCAAGGAAGAACTGGCTAATGTAGAAGAAAGGTGCTGGGATGTCCGATATCATCACAGGGGGTGCGAGTGAGATTGGTCGTAAGACTTCCAGTAAGAGACTTGTGAGGCACGTCGGACTTCGTCGCCACAGTTGCAGGTGACAGCTGACGAACAGGGCCTTCGCTCTGTTCTGAACATGACAAAGGCCTAAACCCCCTCTGCTCCTCGGGAGGGTTAGGGACTCGTAACGAATCTTAAATAACATGCCCGTATTAACAAAGGATCCCAAAACCGCCAACATGCGGTGAGCCAGGGTAGGTGGTACGGGGAGTATCTGTGCAAAATGGGGGATACGTGACGCCAAATAGACGTTAGCATATCGTGTCCGTTGCAGGAGGTCTAGATGTCGCAGACGGTGGTCACTTATTCCTGCTCTCATCTGATTCAATAAGCGCCTGTAGTTAAGGGCCGTTGAACGCTTCATGTCAGATGTGAAATCAATGCCAAGACAGCGGATTGTGTCACTGATTCTTAGCGGTGCGACACTCTCGTCGGGTAGACCTCTGCCTATAGACAGGGCGTGTGATTTGTGGAGATTGAGATGCCTGCCCGATGCCGCACCGTAGGTCGCCACCCACGCCAGTGCTGCACGAACTTCGTCATTATTGCGAAGAAGGAGTACCAGATCATCCGCATAGGCAGTGCAGCAAAAAGTGTGTCCACCAAGGGACATCCCAGTCAGGCGTTGTCGGAGGCCGCAGAGGAGTGGTTCCAAGACGAGGGCGTACAATATCGCCGAAAGAGGGCAGCCTTGTCGCACCGATCGCTGGATCTGTATCGGCGGCGTAAGACGGCCATTATATAACACCTTGGACGTCACGCCGCGTAGGAGACGCATCAGTACATTAACTATGACGTCCGGATACCCCATGTGTCGCAGTACCTCCATCAAAAATTTGTGGTCGACTCTGTCAAAGGCCTGGCTAAAGTCGAGTGAGGCCAAAACTCCTGGCAGTTGGCGAGCTGTGGCTAGCGCGATCATATCTCTATATCGGCACAATGCAGTGCGAATATTATGGTCACCACCTAACGATGCCTGGTCCTGCGACACAACACATCATACTGATCGCTTTAGGCGTGCCGCCAGAAGCCGGGTGAAAATCTTCAAGTCACTGTTGAGTAAGGTCAAGGGCCGATAGTCACTGATCCTGGATCCGCCTCGTGGTTTGTGTATAGGCACAATCAGTCCTTCTAGGAAGGCCCCAGGTATCTGCGTCGTGGGAGACATAAGATCGTGGCAAATATCAGTCCATGCTGGTGCCAGCAATTGTTGATACGTCCGGCAAAATTCCAGAGTAAGGCCATCAGGTCCCGGGGACTTATGAGCAGCCCCAGCCTGTATTGCTTCAATGATTTCCTCTTCCGTTACATCTGCAGTCAAATCCGTCGCCGCTGTCGGAGAGATCGAACCATAAGTGAGTTGAGAGACTTCGGCGATCACCTCTGGGGGATGTCGATGTTCCTAGTACAGCCTAGTGTAGTGAGCATGAAGGGCGTTTCCTATGTCGCGCTGGGTATCAAGGCGTCGTCCGTCTTCCGTCGTGATAGCTTGGATCAGTGTCCTGCGTCGGCGCCGTCGTTCTGCAATGACGTGGTACATAGACGGTTCCTCCTGGGCCACTCTGTCTTGAGTGCGCGCTCTGACGATCGCACCCTCAAGGTGGCAACGTGTTAATCTGATGATCTGTGCCTTGGCACGGTTCACCGTCACCTGCCGTGCAGGTGAGTACGGCAGTGTTGTACATTCCCTTAAGATGCTGTAGTAAAAGTCCATGGTATGTCTCTTCCATGCTGCAACATCTCGGCCGTAGCCTATCAAGGTCTTCCGGAGGGCTGGTTTGGCGCAGAGTAACCACCACGACAGTGTAGACCGGTAGGTACCACGCCGGCGGCTACAAGAGTCCCACGTGGTCTCTATAAGGCGGCGGCATTCCTGAGAAGCGAGGTGGGCGACGTTCAACTTCCAAAGACCACGGCTGTGCCACACCTTCTGGCGGCCGAGGGTAATAGCGCAGATGTAGGCCTCGTGGTCAGAAAAAGCTGTGGGCCAAACTTCGGCAGCTCTTGTCCCCACAGCTATGGAGCGCGAGATGTAAATCCGGTCGATGCGGCTGGAGGAATGGCTGGTGTAGTGAGTAAATCCGGGCCGATCGCCACAAACATGTTCCCACGAGTCCACCAATTGAAGATTATTTATAATTGTCGTAAGTTCTGCGCAGGGAGAATGATGTGGTAACTGATCCTTGGGTGCTTGGCTACAGTTCAAGTCCCCTCCCATTATCAAGGCGTCCTGACGGCCCATAAAGAGGGGCGTGATTGTATGAGCGAAAAAGGTGGATCGTTCGCGACGCCGACCAGATCCTGACGGTGCATAGATGTTAATAAGTTTGACTCCTTGGATAGTAAGAGCCATGCCTCTGGCGTCAGGGAGATATTCGATGTCTTCTGCGGATATACCTTCGCGGAGGAGGATCGCCACACCACTGCCATTGGCAGACGCATGTGAGACCCAAGTCGTGTAGCCATAGGGTCCCTTGAAGTCTGTGACATACACCTCTTGAAGGAGCGCAATGTCGATGTCTGCTGCGTTGAGCAGGTCCTGTAGCATCTTTAGTTTATGTCGGGCACGTATGTTGTTGATGTTAATCGTCGCTAGACGGTACGTTTGGTCAGCCAGGTCGGCAACTGGGTTGTGTAGGAGGCCAGGTGTGGGCGGCAGGGGCGGCCCCACAGAGGATACAGCCGTAGGCACTGTTGTTGGTCGGTGCTGGGTACAGCCGCGGGAGCATCGCTGCCTTCGGCATCCTCCTGGTGCTGTGGCTCATCCTCGACATCATCCGCCCAAGAATCAGATGCAGCAATTGGTAACTGTTGATGAGTGCTGTCAGTAGAGCGCTCTCGCGCATGTTCAGTAGCAGAAGTGATGTTGTCAGACTGAGGCTCAGAAATTGTATCAGCCGTAGCATCGTGACGGGGAGGGTGAGTTGTGGTGGTAGAGTCCTGATTGTCGTCCGACGCCGGATGTTCGTCCGGGTCACACATCCGAAGCAGGCAATCATCGGATGGCGTATGGCGCCGTTTCCTGCGTTTTCGAGGGGACCGTTGTTTCCGGACATGTTGTTCTGAGTCAGAATGCGGGCGACAATCATCTGATGCGGTCTCCATTGGTAGGAAGGCAGAGGTCGGGACAATTTCCGTTTCTACTTCCATCTTCTCTTTAGGCTCGTCGTGGTGGCACAATTGATCACCGTCTTGAGGCAAGTCTGCCGATGACGTCGTAGAGGGGGATATGCTGTCCCCCACACTGTCATCGACCACTGACTGCAATAAGGTGTTTCGATCCTGGGCAGGAACAGCTGTTGCGGTTGCAGCCGCTGCATACGTGATGGGGAGTGAAATAGGCGTCGCCGGGGATGGAACTTCACCAACCGGTGTCTGAGTCAGTCGGCGTTGAATGCAGGCCGATCTGACATGTCCTTCCTGGCCACAGCCAGCGCAAGTACGCGGTTGTCCGTCGTACATGACAATGGCTCTGCAGCCGCCAATTACTAAATAGGATGGCACATGCTTCGCCAGTTCAATCTTAATTTGTCGCACTCCATTTAAGACGGGGTACGTTTCAAACGTTTGCCATTTTTCAGCCAACTGGCTTAGCACGTTGCCGTACGGTTTGAAAGCTGTCATCACAACATCTGGCGGGACTTCGAATGGCAGCTCGAAGACCCTCAGAGTGCGAAGGCCTAATCCAGCGTGGTCGATCGTGACAGTCCCTATGTGACCATCAGAATGCTTGAATTTAAGTCCATGAGCGTGTCGACACACAACATCAGTGCACGCCTTTTCATTGATCATTTTTATGTAGACGACACTTTGTGTTATAGAAAAGTGGATCCCAATGATGTCTTGAGGTGCAATATGAAGTTCTTCCCGGATGAAACGTTCAATGTCAAGTGCTCGAGGTCTTGCATAGTCCGCTTGAAATGTGATCTTAATGGTGGACTTGCGATACGAGTGCGCCATGGCACTACCGAGACACGGACGCGTGACACTCGCCGCAGCGGAAGGTAAACAGTAAACACTCGCGCGCGCGGTGCGCTAGCAGGGGGACACAGCCACGACGACCTTGCCTCACCGCTGCTAACAGCGGACTGTGCCACTGAGCTACCGAAGCACGACTCACGCCCGATCACACAGCTTTACTTCCGCCAGTATCTCGTCTCCTACCTTCCAAACTTTACAGAAGTTCTCCTGCGAACCTTGCAGAACTAGCACTCCTGAAAGAAAGGATATTGCGGAGACATGGCTTAGCCACAGCCTGGGGGATGTTTCCAGAATGAGATTTTCACTCTGCAGCGGAGTGTGCGCTGATATGAAACTTCTTGGTAGAGCACTTGCCCGCGAAAGGCAAAGGTCCCGAGTTCGAGTCTCGGTCGGGCACACAGTTTTAATCTGCCAGGAAGTTTCATATCAGCGCACACTCCGCTGCAGAGTGAAAATCTCATTCTGGAAACATCCCCCAGGCTGTGGCTAAGCCATGTCTCCGCAATATCCTTTCTTTCAGGAGTGCTAGTTCTGCAAGGTTCGCAGGAGAGCTTCTGTAAAGTTTGGAAGGTAGGAGACGAGATACTGGCGGAAGTAAAGCTGTGTGACCGGGCGTGAGTCGTGCTTCGGTAGCTCAGTGGTAGAGCACTTGCCCGCGAAAGGCGAAGGTCCGGAGTTCGAGTCTCGGTCGGGCACACAGTTTTAATCTGCCAGGAAGTTTCATATCAGCGCACACTCCGCTGCAGAGTGAAAATCTCATTCTGGAAACAATAAACTTTGTTTATAGCTCCGCAGACAGTGTAATGTTTCTTATGCTGAGTCTGGAAGCGCGCGACCGGTACGGTCGCAGATTCGAATTCTGCCTCGGGCGTGGATGTGTGTGATGTCCTTAGTAGTTCTAAGTTCTAGGGGACTGATGACCTTAGAAGTTAAGTCCCATAGTGCTCACAGCCATTTTAACCATTTCTTATGCTGACGTAACGCAATAAATATTTCCGTCGCCTATTACTTCGTGGCTTACAAAGGCAAACACATTTAGTGAAACACCCTGTATGAACCATGGCGAGACACATACACCAGTATCCTTGTGAAAATCGATTAGACCAGTCCAGGCAGTCCAGAAATTGGTAGATACTGAAAGACGTTTGGGTTACAGTGGTTTGCTTGAGGTAGTGAACATTGTATTAATCAGAATTTTAGTGTCATCACTTAAAACTTTCGGGCTAATAGGCCATGGTCGACGTATCAATTTTTATCCTAACGTTTCCTCTCCGACTGGTGGAGACATCTTTAGAGGTAAAGTGGTGAATATCGACCACGGCCTATCAGCCCGGAAGTTTTAAGTGATGCCAGTACCAGCCGCGAAAGCTATTATTTTATGATCAGAATTTTAGTTTGTTAAGTAATTAACAAAATTCCGAAAAATAACAGAAGAGAAGATCCCGGTAGTATTGAAACCAAAATATGGAAACAGTAAGACCGGCAAAGAAATGAAACAGGCGAGGAGCCAGAAGCAAGTTGAGTTTCAAAAGGAAGGGCTGAGAGACATCTTAAGAAATGAACAAATTTTGCGAATGATTTTCAATATTTCCGGTGTTATATAAGGAATTCAATAAATCTGTCATAGGCGATTTTGTTTCAGACCTGTTTCTAACTGCTTGAGAGGATTTAAGACTAAAGATAATTTTTGAACATTCAAGAGCATTTCGAGGTTGAAATACTAACATTTTTTCGAGTGTTTAAACCTCATGTTTACGATGTTCTCGACGGGTCTGCAGTGATCCGGAATGTTCTCAGGAAACAAATGAAAATAAAGAGCAAGCAAAGCGGTTTTTTCAGCTAATTACGTTTACTTCTCAGTGAAGCAAGTTTGTTATTTAATAAGGTTTATTCTTTTATTTTCTGATCCACTTGAGTGTAACGGAAATATCTTTTTTCTTGCGTTTTTTTTTTCGAACACTTTGGTTTACAACGCTTCCTCGTTCAATACGCCGTTGAAATACATCATCAAATAGCTAACAGCGTAACGACGAAACTTTCACAGAGTTCTGTACAGTCGCTTGCCGGCTACCTGTATAGATGTGGGCGAGATGCATCTCTGCTGTGAAAGACAACGAGAAGGTTGACTTAATGGCACGCACCAAGTTTCCAGCAAAGTGCTACCGATCCCGAGCGTAATTTGGCGCACTTAGTGTAATTGCTCCCAGTCTTAACAGCCGTTACGTACTGACGGACTTGGTGCACGAAACGAACTTAGCGCTATTTCGCGTCTCGTCTAACTGCGCCTCACGGAGCGCCGTTCAAAGCAGATGAAAGGCGAGAAGTTTACGCACGCTCCTCACCAGCAGTTAGATCGAGGCGTCGCTGGGAAAAGGGAGGGTGGGGGGAGGAGGCGCCCTGGCTGTTTCTTGGTGCAGCCTGCAAGGCGGGCCGTGTTAATTCTGCGCGGCGAAACTTTGGAACCAGAGTTTTCGGTTATTTTGCTCAATTCATTTACTGGCAACGTTACGTTAAGCTGCGTGTCACTTATAATTGGCCGTTAGCAAGTGAAGAACATTTTCTGAATAGTGCGGAGTCGTTTTTAAAATCAGAATAACTTCGTTGCAATTAGCATTATTTTCTATTTTATTTATTTATTTATTTTTTCATTTCAGTTCCAGACATATTGCGGACCACGATTAATTTGCATAATCAAGTTTGGTATTCCTCCATCGCCCATCTAGTTATTTATTTTTTTCTCCCTCTCTTCACCTATCCTCTGCTAAGCACTTAGCAGAGTAATTAAGCAGACGTAATCCTATAGATGTACCTAGTGTTTTTTCACATGTCACCCTGGCGGCCGGCCGGCGTGGCCGAGCGGTTCTAGGCGCTTCAGCCTGGAACCGCGCGACCGCTGCGGTCGCAGGTTCGAATCCTGCCTCGGGCATGGATGTGTGTGATGTCCTCAGAGCCATTTGAACCATTTCACCCTGACGTATTCGATTCCTGCGCAATTAGTCTCTACCAATAACGCCAACCAGAGCTTTCTTAAAGAGGCGAACGTCCACTTCTGAAAGAGCTCCGCTTTAGGGAAACTTAGTTTTTCCACGCCTCTCAATGTTTGTGACGTCATATTTCCTGAAATATTTGTCGTACAGTGATATAATTGTGCAAATTCATTGACTGCTCTATGTGGAGACTCTCTGCGATATTCATTGTGAACAGAGTTAACAGTAAAGAAGCAGTAAATTAAAGCGTCAGTAATGATGCTGAATATTTATTTAGTGTAAGAGCAGCGAAAATGTAGTAAGCGACAAAATTTTTTACTTTCATTATTCTGTGGGGTGTTTCCACGAGGAAAAGTTAAAAAGAACTTTGAAATTATATGCTAATTTTCTTTTAAAGTTGATGACCATCCGGCTTTCGCTAGAATGAAGTGATAATTAAATGGACACCCTAGCTGCAAACAGGCGTTGATATACTGCATTCTGGACATGTTGAAAATGTGTGCCCCGACCGAGACTCGAACCCGGGATCTCCTGCTTACATGGAAGACGCTCTACCCATCTCTTTTTTTGATGGGATTCGAACCCGAGATCTCCTGCTTACATGGGAGACGCTCTATCCATCTGAGCCACTTTTTTTTTAATTCAGAAAATTGTACACTAACACACAACGCATTAATCATATACAATAGTTGTTGCACTAGCAATGGGGTCTCTTCACGGCACTGCCAGTGCGTCGAGGCCCAAAGGCCCAAACCCCTCCCACCCCTTTTTTCATGTCCCCTGTTGGATCATAGCAGTGAATGTGCAGAAATGTTAACACAAAACTCCCATTCTCCGATGTAAGAAAGACAAACAAACCTCTTCTCTGAGTAGAAACTGAACACTGATAAAACTTAAAAATTCTTTTTGAATCACACAAAATCTTTGAAAGTCGAACACGAGTAATTCTGAACAAAATGTGTAAAATAGAAGTTTCGGAAGCAATAATAATAACACAAGTGAATTTTAATTATCTTCTGTTCGTTCTCGTTCAACGTGTTGTAGTGGATCCACATATTTAACCGACACCCATTCTTTCAAAAATGATCTTCAGCATGTTGCCGTAGTGCTTCTTGTGGTTGCGATACGTGCTGATTTTTGCGTATTCACACTTCATGTAAACGCGGAATTCTATCTCGTTGTCCGACCCAAGTTTGTTAATGACATAACTAACATATTTTCCCAGTAACATGCTAATGGCGTTGGTTTTTACTTTCGGAAAGTACGTCATGTCTGGTCTCATGAGGAGCGATGGCGTTATATATTCCGTCGAGGATCTGGTGAGAATAGCGATTTGTTGCCTGATAAAATTCCAGTTATTCACATTGCCGCCACAGGTGAATCTGTGGATGAGTGTATCCACCAGATTGCATTTTCCACAAAGGTGTGTCTGGTTTAAACCGATCCCATATAGTCTCTCGTTGGTGCTGATGACATTGTTGTTTTGTACCATGCGGAAATAGCGTCTGTAGATAGCCCGGCATAGTTGATGTTCCGCCATACGGCTTTCCAGTCACAATTAGGGAATTTATTTTCAATTTTGTTTCTGCCCTTATTTAACTTCCTTTCAAGTATGATGTCGCGCGCTGTGATGCTTGTGTTGCTTCTTATTTCGTCACTAAGATAACTTGCTTCGAGTAAAAAGTTCCTCACATACTGCAGACGGGCATTCATCCTTCGCACATCAGTCGGTGCTTGCAGGCTATGGGGTGTCAGAGCCTCATAGAGCTTTGCGGTTATTTATTGTGGAAGTTCTCTGAGTATATGGAAAGTCTTTTGTGGACTGGCAAGACAACCAATCCACTAGGACGGGAGGCCGAAGGGCACGCGTTTAAGCTCACGCAGGATGGCGTGAGGTCTGGAACAGGACAAGGTCTTCATAGTAGCAAAAATAGTACGTAGCTTCTGGAATACTTAACTTTAATCCATAATTGGTGAACATCGGTCTGACGGTACACGCATCACAAGATAAATAGCAATTGATAATGGCGCCTTGCTAGGTCGTAGCAAATGACGTAGCTGAAAGCTATGCTAACTATCGTCTCGGCAAATGAGAGCGTAATTTGTCAGTGAACCATGGCTAGCAAAGTCGGCTGTACAACTGGGGCGAGTGCTAGGAAGTCTCTCTAGACCTGCCATGTGGCGGCGCTCAGTCTGCAATCACTGATAGTGGCGACACGCGGGTCCGACGTATACTAACGGACCGCGGCCGATTTAAAGGCTACCACCTAGCAAGTGTGGTGTCTGGCGGTGACACCACAAAGTCCGTTTGAGGAACAGAGCAGACGCTTTGTTTCGAATATCCACCAAACCGAGGCCCCCGTTTCTGACATCCAGTATAACGGTAGTCGCATCAACCCTGAATATGTCTCCTCGCCACAAATAATTGGTAACAGTGGACATGATTCCTTTCGCTACTAGTTTGGGGATTGGAAATACCTACGCAGTGAAATACGCTTTAGACAAAATGCAGGAGTTGATGAATCTGACTTTTTGCACCTGGTCCATACTTCGATGGATGTTCATTACATCTGACCCACCGAGGGCACAGAAGATAGTGCGCCTGCAGGGACTTATCCCTTGCACACTCCCCGTGAGACCCACATTCTCAACATGTCCACACCACTACATTCGTAGTGCACCTAATAGATGATTGCCCATCATACTCATTACACGTCGCAAATTAATCTACCAAATCCCGTAAGAGTTTGGGCATAGCGTGTGCGTTCGCACACAACGGTAACTGTTCTTTCGGGAACAGGTACTACCTTCATATTCATATATGGCATCCCCGCCTTTGACCTTTTTGTGCGAACGCACGCATTATGCGCAAACTCTTACGGGATTTGGTAGATTAATCGGCCACGAGTAAAGAGTATGATGGGCTAACATCTATTAGGCGCACTTCGAATGTAGTGGTGTGGACATGGGAATGTGGGTCTCACGGGGAACATGCAAGGGATAAGTCCCTGCAGGCGCACTAAACTGCGTCTGCCATGCAAGCAGCAGATCCCGGGTTCCAGTCCCGGTCGGGGCACACATTTTCAACATGTCGCCACCGAAGTATATCAACGCCTCTTTGCAACTAGGGTGTCCATTTAATTATCATTTCATTCTAGCGAAAGCTGCATGGTCATCCACGGTAACTGTTCTTTCGGGAACAGATACTACCTTCATATACAGAAGTCCGATAACTTTTGGGTATACAATAAATCTCACTAAAGAGACAGCCTAAATTACATTTGTCTGTCCTCTGCTGGAATATTGCTGAGCGGTGTGGGATCCTTACCAGGTAGGACTGACAGAGGACATCGAAAGAGTGCAAAGAAGGTAGATCGTTTCGTGTTATCGCGCAATTGGAGTGAGAGTGTCATTGATATGATACGCGAGTTCGCATGGTAATACGCGAGTTCGCATGGCAGTCACTGAAACAAAGACGGTTTTCTTTGCTGCGAGATCTATTTACGAAATTTCAATCACCAACTTTCTCTTCCGAATGCGAAAATATTTTGTTGACACTCACCTACGTAGGGAGAAATAATCATCATAATAAAATAAGAGAAATCAAAACTCGAACGGAAAGATTTAGGTGTTCCTTTTTCCCACGCGCCATTCGATAGTGGAATGGTAGAGAAGTAGTATGAAAATGGTTTGATGAACCCTCTGACAGGCACTTAAGTGTTAATTGCAGAGTAACCATGTAGACGTAAATTATAGCATCTTCACAGTTTCTGAAAGTTACAATTATAAGCTGTCTCACTCAGCGTGTGTAACACTAGAATCTGAAATTTCAACAAGAGACTCAACAGTGAGCAGGTTCCCAAAATCGGATCAGAGAAAATTGAACGAAAAGCCCTCACTACATTTCCACGGGGTGTAATAATAATCAGCTTGCAGAAAATCCTCAAAGTCAGTGCAAAGTTTTCGGTCAACTGTAATGTTCGTTCCGGTGACGGCAGAGCTTAGAGTGGCAGAAGGCGACATCACAGAAAAGACTGCAGAAGATTCAGCGCATAGCGGGGTGACCATTCCGGTCGATTAGGTCTACCTGCTAACTTGTCATTGTGACTGTGTACACTTTTGGATGTGCCAGTACAATGTTAATTTTTTACAGTATCGTCTACAGTTTTCCTTTGTGACTTGTTTATATTTCTATTATGTGGCTTAATTTCGCATATACACTCCTGGAAATGGAAGAAAGAACACATTGACACCGGTGTGTCAGACCCACCATACTTGCTCCGGACACTGCGAGAGGGCTGTACAAGCAATGATCACACGCACGGCACAGCGGACACACCAGGAACCGCGGTGTTGGCCGTCGAATGGCGCTAGCTGCGCAGCATTTGTGCACCGCCGCCGTCAGTGTCAGCCAGTTTGCCGTGGCATACGAGCTCCATCGCAGTCTTTAACACTGGTAGCATGCCGCGACAGCTTGGACGTGAACCGTATGTGCAGTTGACGGACTTTGAGCGAGGGCGTATAGTGGGCATGCGGGAGGCCGGGTGGACGTACCGCCGAATTGCTCAACACGTGGGGCGTGAGGTCTACACAGTACATCGATGTTGTCGCCAGTGGTCGGCGGAAGGTGCACGTGCCCGTCGACCTGGGACCGGACCGCAGCGACGCACGGATGCACGTCAAGACCGTAGGATCCTACGCAGTGCCGTAGGGGACCGCACCGCCACTTCCCAGCAAATTAGGGACACTGTTGCTCCTGGGGTATCGACGAGGACCATTCGCAACCGTCTCCATGAAGCTGGGTTACGGTCCCGCACACCGTTAGGCCGTCTTCCGCTCACGCCCCGACATCGTGCAGCCCGCCTCCAGTGGTGTCGCGACTGGCGTGAATGGAGGGACGAATGGAGACGTGGCGTCTTCAGCGATGAGAGTCGCTTCTGCCTTGGTGCCAATGATGGTCGTATGCGTGTTTGGCGCCGTGCAGGTGAGCGCCACAATCAGGACTGCATACGACCGAGGCACACAGGGCCAACACCCGGCATCATGGTGTGGGGAGCGATCTCCTACACTGGCCGTACACCACTGGTGATCGTCGAGGGGACACTGAATAATGCACGGTACATCCAAACCGTCATCGAACCCATCGTTCTACCATTCCTAGACCGGCAAGGGAACTTGCTGTTCCAACAGGACAATGCACGTCCGCATGTATCCCGTGCCACCCAACGTGCTCTAGAAGGTGTAAGTCAACTACCCTGGCCAGCAAGATCTCCGGATCTGTCCCCCATTGAGCATGTTTGGGACTGGATGAAGCGTCGTCTCACGCGGTCTGCACGTCCAGCACGAACGCTGGTCCAACTGAGGCGCCAGGTGGAAATGGCATGGCAAGCCGTTCCACAGGACTACATCCAGCATCTCTACGATCGTCTCCATGGGAGAATAGCAGCCTGCATTGCTGCGAAAGGTGGATATACACTGTACTAGTGCCGACATTGTGCATGCTCTGTTGCCTGTGTCTATGTGCCTGTGGTTCTGTCAGTGTGATCATGTGATGTATCTGACCCCAGGAATGTGTCAATAAAGTTTCCCCTTCCTGGGACAATGAATTCACGGTGTTCTTATTTCAATTTCCAGGAGTACATACATACTTTATTGACACTGAGCTGTGCGTGGCTCGTGTTCGTGCCATATCTCATTTGACACCCTCTTTTTGCTGTACTATCACCTTGTTATGTTAGTTTCAATTACTGGTGTCACTGAGCCTGCCCGTGAGCGGCAGCAGCGGGGCTTATCGATATAAGCCCTGGCATATTATCTTTGCTGACTGCTATTAATTCCCGGTTGTCGTGTGTTCGTAGTGAGTTCGGATCTGCCAGTGAGTTGGGAGGCGATAGCAGTGCAGTTCGGACCTGGCAGTGTTTGACATCGGACGCGGCAGAAGTTCAGTCGAGGAGAAACTGCAGTGAGGTCCGGACAGCCATGACTCGCCCGACGGTTGCCGACCACATATCACTTTAGTGCGGACCACCTTGTATGGTCGTCGGTCGGTCGTCTTGTCGGACGACGTGTATGTTGGCCGGCGATCGCTTATCGGTTGTCTGCGTGTGCCGACTCGTGATTCGTCCTTGCTATTGCACAGTCGCTGTCTCCGTGCTGATGTGTGGGAGTCGGTCGGTTGGCGTGGAACAGTGAGGAATTCTGGGCGGGGAGTACTTTGGCCGGGGCCCGCTGGCGGTCTCTACTCGGTGTCGGAGTATGTGGCGCTGTTCCCATTGCTACGAGATCCGTGGCTCACTGACCCTGGACACGAAAGTTGCGTTTTGATTTAACTTACCAGCAAGTCAAGACTGTTCACATTGTGTCTTTCGCAGTTCGTTGTCGGCTGTTGGGATACTCCCGCAAGCAACAACATTGTTTTCAGAATGAGATTTTCACTCTGCAGCGGAGTGTGCACTGATATGAAACTTCCTGGCAGATTAAAACTGTGTGCCCCACCGAGACTCGAACTCGGGACCTTTGCCTTTCGCGGGCAAGTGCTCTACCATCTGAGCTACCCAAGCACGACTCACGCCCGGTCCGCACAGCTTTACTTCTGCCAGTATCTCGTCTCCTACCTTGCAAACTTTACAGAAGTTCTCCTGCGAACCTTGCAGAACTAGCACTCCTGAAAGAAAGGATACTGCGGAGACATGGCTTAGCCACAGCCTGGGGGATGTTTCCAGAATGAGATTTTCACTCTGCAGCGGAGTGTGCGGTGATATGAAACTTGCTGGCAGATTAAAACTGTGTGCCCGACCGAGACTCTAACTCAGGACCTTTGCCTTTCGCGGGCAAATGCTCTACCATCTGAGCCACCGAAGCACGACTCACGCCCGGTCCCCACAGCTTTTCAACATTGTTTTCAAGTTGGAAAATTCTAGCCACCGTCCGGTGGAGTTTCACTGTATTTGGTCATTTGAATTGAAGTGCACCAGCGGAATCTTCTGCTTTGTGGCCGTTAACGTTCCGATTACCTGCCCTCGGCGTTGGAGTAAGTTTCAGGCAATGTGGTTTCCTCATCTTGTTGTTGCTGTCCAGCTCGGTGTGTAGTTCGACAGCTCCGTGTATGATTGGTTGTGGGCGCCAATATCTTCTACGTTGTTCCGTTGAACTTCCTCTAGTGCCCTGTTTGGATGAAGTGGAACTTATCTTGTCGGTGGGTCCGCTGGCTGTCGGTCGGTTGGGTTGTCCTAGGATCGCGAATGGTTGGCGCGACTGCCTGTCTCAATAAGCGAGCGTGTGTTTGAATTACAGGCCGACCGTCGAACATCTTGGCGCCCTTGTGTGTACTGCTTTATTTTGCTTTAATTTGTTCTTGTTGTTGGTATTTGTATGGCTTCTATCGGGTTTTGTGTTTTAAATTACAGCTGATTTACTCTTAAGGCCTTCCGCCTAGTTTAAGGTACTGTTTCACGTAGGCATTTTGGCATTTACAAAAAAAATTGAAATTTTAAGTCTTCGGCCTAAAGCAGATTTGAATTTAACTTGTTTAATTCAACCTACTGAATTTTTAAGCCTTCAGCTTTCAGACGGTTTGAGCTTCAGTTGTTTATTCTTAAGACCTTCAGCCTAAATTAAAGAACTGTTTCACGTAACAACTTTTGTATTTAAAAAAAATACATGTTTTGGAGTTTTAAGTGTTCGGCCTTCAGCCGGTTTGAATTTGTTTACTTCAGCCTAAATAAAGAACTATAACACTTGTCTTTTAAATTTCTGATTATGCTTGGGTTTTAAGTTATTAGCCTCCAGCCGTTTTTAAATTAAAGTGGCCTTGGGCCGGTAATTATGTCCCAAAGATTAAAGCTGTGTGTTTCGAAAAAAATTTTGAGCTCTTGTAATGTTTGATCAAATAATGAAGTTGTATGTTCGAGTGTAACTGACAGCCCCTTATTTTGGCTCCTTTCCACAATTTATTCTATCCGTCCTGTCCTGCGGGTTAAGCAGGGCGTTTCAGACTTCTGCGGTTGGCCAACACCGTACTGAATTCCAGCATTACCGATGGAGTGCGCCATGAACTTGTAAGTCATTTTCAGCCAGGTGTCCGATACTTTCGACTAATAGTGTATACACTCCTGGAAATTGAAATAAGAACACCGTGAATTCATTGTCCCAGGAAGGGGAAACTTTATTGACACATTCCTGGGGTCAGATACATCACATGATCACACTGACAGAACCTCAGGCACATAGACACAGGCAACAGAGCATGCACAATGTCGGCACTAGTACAGTGTATATCCACCTTTCGCAGCAATGCAGGCTGCTATTCTCCCATGGAGACGATCGTAGAGATGCTGGATGTAGTCCTGTGGAACGGCTTCCCATGCTATTTCCACCTGGCGCCTCAATTGGACCCGCGTTCGTGCTGGACGTGCAGACCGCGTGAGACGACGCTTCATCCAGTCCCAAACATGCTCAATGGGGGACAGATCCGGAGATCTTGCTGGCCAGGGTAGTTGATTTACACCTTCTAGAGCACGTTGGGTGGCACGGGATACATGCGGACGTGCATTGTCCTGTTGGAACAGCAAGTTCCCTTGCCGGTCTAGGAATGGTAGAACGATGGGTTCGATGACGGTTTGGATGTACCGTGCACTATTCAGTGTCCCCTCGACGATCACCAGTGGTGTACGGCGTGTAGGAGATCGCTCCCCACACCATGATGCCGGGTGTTGGCCCTGTGTGCCTCGGTCGTATGCAGTCCTGATTGTGGCGCTCACCTGCACGGCGCCAAACACGCATACGACCATCATTGGCACCAAGGCAGAAGCGACTCTCATCGCTGAAGACGACACGTCTCCATTCGTCCCTCCATTCACGCCTGTCGCGACACCACTGGAGGCGGGCTGCACGATGTTGGGGCGTGAGCGGAAGACGGCCTAACGGTGTGCGGGACCGTAGCCCAGCTTCATGGAGACGGTTGCGAATGGTCCTCGCCGATACCCCAGGAGCAACAGTGTCCCTAATTTGCTGGGAAGTGGCGGTGCGGTCCCCTACGGCACTGCGTAGGATCCTACGGTCTTGGCGTGCATCCGTGCGTCGCTGCGGTCCGGTCCCAGGTCGACGGGCACGTGCACCTTCCGCCGACCACTGGCGACAACATCGATGTACTGTGGAGACCTCACGCCCCACGTGTTGAGCAATTCGGCGGTACGTCCACCCGGCCTCCCGCATGCCCACTATACGCCCTCGCTCAAAGTCCGTCAACTGCACATACGGTTCACGTCCACGCTGTCGCGGCATGCTACCAGTGTTAAAGACTGCGATGGATCTCCGTATGCCACGGCAAACTGGCTGACACTGACGGCGGCGGTGCACAAATGCTGCGCAGCTAGCGCCATTCGACGGCCAACACCGCGGTTCCTGGTGTGTCCGCTGTGCCGTACGTGTGATCATTGCTTGTACAGCCCTCTCGCAGTGTCCGGAGCAAGTATGGTGGGTCTGACACACCGGTGTCAATGTGTTCTTTTTTCCATTTCCAGGAGTGTATTAAGGGAGTAAAAAGTTAGAGTATTATTTGTTTAACGACTCTGTATGTTTAAGTTCTAATGTGTTACGTCGATGTATGCATCGCGAAATTTAGAAGACTTAGCTACCACCGGCGTGACTAACCTGGCTGAGCAGTCAGTCGAAGAGAGCCTAGATATTAGACGCAGGTGCGTCAGTCAGTGGAGCATCTTTGGTAATACCTGGTAACTTGTGGCTCGTCAGTCTCCGGGAAATCCATGATCATATGAAAGGCTTATTTCAATAGTGGTACAAGTCTCCTCTTCAAAAAATGGAGTTATCCTCACGCACGTACTCACACAAGTCAATTTGTTTGCATTGTGAGACAGCTCCAGGGTAGTCCTACTGCCAACGGAGTGCACCTCAATGCTGACATCATTAGAGAAAGCAAGCAGGAATTTATTTCAGTAGTGGTACAAGTCCGCGACTTTTGCGAAGATGGTTTCAGGAGGATTATCAAGTGACTGTGATACAATTGATATCCAGATTTTCAAACGATTGCAGGTTAAAAGAATTTACTTACTTTTCTCTCAGCATTATAGACATTTTGTTCCAAAAAAGGAATATGCGAGAATGAAGGTCATGTTGACAATAACAATGGAAAATGAGGGTGTCCATCTCAATGTATTTCACATGTACGTATGTTTTCAATCCTCTGGTGCTGTATACATCATAACTTGTGTTACTTTCTATCTAGATAACAGTACAGGTGACGATGAAACTTCCAATGAAAGTGCAAAAAACGACGAAACAGGGGACACTGTTACTGATGGCTGTGCGAACGGTGCAGCCGCAAATATACAGGGTTATTACAAATGATTGAAGCGATTTCACAGCTCTACAATAACTTTATTATTTGAGATATTTTCACAATACTTTGCACACACATACAAAAACTCAAAAAGATTGTTTAGGCATTCACAAATGTTCGATATGTGCCCCTTTAGTGATTCGGCAGACATCAAGCCGATAATCAAGTTCCTCCCACACTCGGCGCAGCATGTCCCCATCAATGAGTTCGAAAGCATCGTTGATGAGAGCTCACAGTTCTGGCACGTTTCTTGGTAGAGGAGGTTTAAACACTGAATCTTTCACATAACCCCACAGAAAGAAATTGCATGGGGTTAAGTCGGGAGAGCGTGGAGGCCATGACATGAATTGCTGATCATGATCTCCACCACGACCGATCCATCGGTTTTCCAATCTCCTGTTTAAGAAATGCCGAACATCATGATGGAAGTGCGGTGGAGCACCATCCTGAAGTCGGCGCTGTCGGTCTCCAGTTGTGGCACGAGCCAATTTTCCAGCATGTCCAAATACACGTGTCCTGTAACGTTATTTCCGCAGAAGAAAAAGGGGCCGTAAACTTTAAACCGTGAGATTGCACAAAACACGTTAACTTTTGGTGAATTGCGAATTTGCTGCACGAATGCGTGAGGATTATCTCCCGTCCAGATTCGCACATTGTGTCTGTTCACTTCACCATTAAGAAAAAATGTTGCTTCATCAGTGATAAGTTTCGCACTGAACGCATCCTCTTCCATGAGCTGTTGCAACCGCGCCGAAAATTCAAAGCGTTTGACTTTGTCATCGGGTGTCAGGGCTTGTAGCAATTGTAAACGGTAAGGCTTCTGCTTTAGCCTTTTCCGTAAGATTTTCCAAACCGTCGGCTGTGGTACGTTTAGCTCCCTGCTTGCTTTATTCGTCGACTTCCGCGGGCTACGCGTGAAACTTGCCCGCACGCGTTCAATCGTTTCTTCGCTCACTGCAGGCCGACCCGTTGATTTCCCCTTACAGAGGCATCCAGAAGCTTTAAACTGTGCATACCATCGCCGAATGGAGTTAGCTGTTGGAGGATCTTTGTTGAACTTCGTCCTGAAGTGTCGTTGCACTGTTATGACTGACTGATGTGAGTGCATTTCAAGCACGACATACGCTTTCTCAGCTCCTGTTGCCATTTTGTCTCACTGCGCTCTCGAGCGCTCTGGCGACAGAAACCTGAAGTGCGGCTTCAGCCGAACAAAACTTTATGAGTTTTTCTACGTATCTGTAGTGTGTCGTGACCATATGTCAATGAATGGAGCTACAGTGAATTTATGAAATCGCTTCAATCATTTGTAATAGCCCTGTATGCAGACAAAAAGGAAGCGTACTCGAAGCAAGAAGGGTGCAAGTAAAAAGGACACATATGAACAGCATATTCGAAAGAAAAAAAGGAACACTGGGGATTTATACGTCACAGCAACTGGTAAAATAATTCCTCCAAAAACATTCCGCAATGTGGACAGCAGGTGTGCACGTAAATGTTTCAATAAAATTTCAGAGGATGAGGAAGACATTACTTCGAAATTTCAGGGCTGTAGGTAATATTAATCAGCAAAATAGTTATCTGAATTGTATATGCACGTATCATTCAGTTAACCTCCGACAACCAAGAGTTGGCCCTGATTCTCAGAAAAGCTGTATTTATGAACATCAATTACGTGTGAACGGAAACTGTATGCAAGAAGTTTTTCTTGAATACTTTAGATATTTCTAATGGACGACTCTCTAGGCTTTTAACAAAAAGCAAGGAAGAAGGTGCACATCTTGATGGAAGGGGCATACATCAGAACAAAGTCTCTGAACCGGAAGGTCTGATCAGTGATTTAAAGAAACACATCAAAAGCTTTCCAGTTTCCGAGGGCCACTATGCAAGGAAGGAAAATCCGCACAAAAGATTTTAAATTCTGAGCTGTGTGTGGCTTCAATGTACGATTTGTACAAAGGTAAATGCATATCTTAGAATAAAGAAGTTGTGGGGGAGCACTTCTATCGAAAAATCTTTAACAAAGTCTTCAACCTGTCATTTCGACCACCAAGTAAAGACACTTGTTCTTTTTGTGACAAACTGAGCTTTGAAATGGACGCTGCTACCAATGCAGAAGAAAAAAGAAAGCTTCAAACTGAAAAGGAGCTTCACCTCAGGAGTGCTGAAGCTGCAAGAACAGCAATGGCTACAGACACAGCACGTAGTGAAGAGGCGAATTCCCGGGTGTTCGTTTTTACCTTTGACCTGCAAAAAGCACTTACATTTCCTAAACTGACAACATCGATACCGTACTAAAAAAGAAACTATTACGTGTATTATTTTGGTTGCCACAATTTAACTGACTGCAAAATCCATATGTATTTTTGGGATGAAACATCTGGATCAGGGAGTTCAGAGGAAATTGGTATCTGTTTATTGAAACATATTGAAGAGTGTGTCACTTCTGAAAAACAGGTAGTTGCCTACAGTGATACCTGTGCTGGGCAAAACAGGAACATAAACATTGCCCTAACACTAATGAAAGTGACACATTTACAGTTTTATATACAATGTTCAGTTTATTGTATTTCAATAGTGGTACAGCTCCATTACCCCCCCTTTTCTGCCTATAATGCTGCCGGAATTAATGATCCAAACAAATAGAAAGAAAGGTTCATATCTAGCAACAAGTCATATACTTGAATATTTCTGGTATCTCAACTGCAGATTTTTCAGCGCTCATTTACTTTTAAGACTCTGTATCTCAGAATGAAAAAAAAAAAACGGATTTGTACCACTACTTAAGTCTTTCATATGTTTTCAATGAGTGAAAAACTGAAGAATGGAATGATTTGGGGGCCGGCCGCGGTGGTCTCGCGGTTCTAGGCGCGCAGTCCGGAACCGTGCGACTGTTACGGTCGCAGGTTCGAATCCTGCCTCGGGCATGGATGTGTGTGATGTCCTTAGGTTAGTTAGCTTTAAGTAGTTCTGAGTTCTAGGGGACTGATGACCACAGCTGTTCAGTCCCATAGTGCTCAGAGCCATTTGAACCATTTGGAATGATTTGGGCAACAACTGAACACCAACTACGTAGTGGCAGGTCAGGGCAGCACACGAAACAAGCGGTCTTGCGTTATCTTAGTAAATGAAAAATAGGTTACAATAACCAGCCATAACACGTCACAAATGTAACGCCTGATATCCAAATTATCACCTTTGTGGCCATGAGAGGATGGTACTGCGTATCAGATAATACTCGATACCGTTAAGTAAAGCGTTTGGCATGTTTGTCTATAACGAATCCAGCTTGACAATGCCTTTACCGTTAGCGCTTGCACGTGGACGCATACCTATGACTCTTCTGATAGGATGATGTGGTGTCACTCCAGTGACCAGGATTGTGGTTGGGTGCATCACTGCAGGCGCGCTTCCGTTTGCTGCCAATGATTTGGCTATATGGTGCTGCACAACTTCAGACCTCTCTTACCGCTAGTCGCGTGGAAGGTATGAGACCCTGCAAAGATTTAGGTGAGGTCCTCCTGCACCCACTGACCCCATAATCGAGTAAGAGTCGTGTGATGCTCCGGCCCCTGTGGCTGAGCGGTGCTATGCGCTTCAGTCCGGAGCCGCACTGGTGCTACGGTCGCAGGTTCGAATCCTACCTCGGGCATGGATGTGTATGGTGTCCTTAGGTTTAAGTAGTTCAAAGTCTAGGGGACTGATGGCCTCGGATGTTAAGTACCATAACGCTTAGAGATATTTGAACCATTTTCGTGTGATCCCGATCAATGCGAGGAGGAATATCGCAGAACGGTTAACAGCAGTCTCGGTAGATCACGATTCTGTCGCTGTCGAATTCCGACACATGCTTGTAGAAGTTCGTCCGTCTTACATGAAGTATTAGTTAATATCTGATATCTTACTGTGTAACTCAAATGGCTCTGAGAACTATGGGACTCAACTGCTGAGGTCATTAGTCCCCTAGAACTTAGAACTAGTTAAACCTAACTAACCTAAGGACATCACAAACATCCATGCCCGAGGCAGGATTCGAACCTGCGACCGTAGCGGTCTTGCGGTTCCAGACTGCAGCGCCTTTAACCACACGGCCACTTCGGCCGGCACTGTGTAACTCACCGTGTAATCTTCCTGATACACAGAATATACCAAGTGGTTGTAATAAATGTGGAGGTACGCACAGCGGTCGCGTGAAACTTGATTGTATATGCTAACGAGTTACTGAAGAAACGATTTGCGCTGGAAAACTACTTCCAAAGTTGACCATCAGGTGCAAATCTGGCGCTCTACAGCAAAATGGTTCAAATGGCTCTGAGCACTATGGGACTCAACATCTTAGGTCATAAGTCCCCTAGAACTTAGAACTACTTAAACCTAACTAACCTAAGGACATCACACACACCAATGCCCGAGGCAGGATTCGAACCTGCGACCGTAGCAGTCCTGCGGTTCCGGACTGTAGCGCCAGAACCGCTCTGCAGCATCTCGTTGATGTCTCCGCTGCACATATTCGAGCGGCGGTTAATAGTAAAATAAACATTCTGCCTTTCTCACTTGTTTGATGTTTACCGTCCACTTCCAGTTCTTAAGCTGTGACACGTGGAAACATTTCTATACTCTTTTTTTGCATTCACAGCGTCATATTTGCACATGATGACCAAAATTTGAAATTTTTTTTTCCAGCGTAAATGTGTTCCGTATTAATGCATCAAAATTTCAACCATGTTCCGCTGCTATTCAATAATTACAGCCCACACTGGACTACTGTGGTAGTTGCACGTTTATTACAACATCCCGGTAGGCGGCGTTACTGGTGCTGTGGGGGGGGGGGGGGGGGGGGTTAAAATAAGTTTGTCTCGAACATTCGTCGTACTTTTCATATTAAATGTCCACCTGCCTCAGTACGGCATCCACTCGACGTCCCTTCACTCTGCAATCGTAGGTACTTAGTAGACCGCGAAAAAGGAGCGTTGAAGTAAACGTCACCTGATACCTACCCAGCAGTGTCCGCGAAACTCTAGTGGTGGAAACAGTTCCTGAAAGTTCATATTTATCAAGATTTCGGGTGGTAATATAGTGTATTTTTTACTGAAATGCGTGTCCTAAAATTTCAAGACCAGTAATAACTTACGTTTATGGCTATAAAGTCCACATTAGTGAGGTATTATTCTATCATTCCGTCCGCAGTTCGTGGTCTCCCGGTAGCGTTCTCGCTCCCCGAGCACGGGGTCCCGGGTTCGATTCCCGGCGGGGTCAGGGATTTTTCCTGCCTCGAGATGACTGGGTGTTGTTGTCTTCATCATCATCATTCATCCCCATTATGGTCGGAGCAAGGCAATGACAAACCACCTCCACTAGGACCTTGCCTAGTAAGGCGGCGCGGGTCTCCCGCGTCGCTCCCCTACGCTCTGTAAAGCCGTTCATGTTTTCGATCTCACAGTCTCTGATTCACCACTATTTGAAAGTTCTACATTCGGTCTCATTCAGCGGTCTTACATAAAAGACTTGCTCGCCAAACAGTCCATAAATGAATACAGAGGCCGGCCGGTGTGGGTGAGGGGTTCTAGGCGCTTCAGTCTGGAACCGCACGACCGCTACGGTCGCAGGTTCGAATCCTTCAGCGTTCTTACATAAAAGACTTGCTCGCCAAACAGTCCATAAATGAATACAGAGGCCGGCCGGTGTGGCTGAGGGGTTCTAGGCGCTTCAGTCTGGAACCGCGCGACCGCTACGGTCGCAGGTTCGAATCCTGCCTCGGGCATGGATGTGTGTGATGTCCTTAGGTTAGTTAGCTTTAAGTAGCTCTAAGTTCTAGGGGACTGATGACCACAGATGTTAAGTCCCATAGTGCTCAGAGCCATTTGAACCATTTGAATGAATACAGAATACACCACGCGGAATTTTCACAACGGCCGAACACACGCTAGTAACTTTTCAACAAAAGAATCCAGAAACTTGAAACTTTCATTAAAATGTTCGTAACAGCGACAGCTTTAGTCACGACTCATACTAAGCGCGAGAACTCAACATTCCTTCATTTTACACATAACGAGCACCGCGACATTTACCACATCTTTCGCGTCTGATAGCTGGCGATCGACTCTCTCAGTGCCTCCCCACTCTCTGCATATCTGAGTTCTGAGCACGGGACAGCTTAATCCTGATTGACTGATCAGTTTCACTGACAAATCAGAGTGATCGTTCGAGATAATTCTCACGCTAATACTTGCCTACGCCAATCACTCTTCAGAAAGTAATATGCGTCATTCCAAAATGCAAATATTAATATATTGTTTAGTAAAAAGACCGAAAAGAAGAATAATCTTGAAATTAATTTAGAAACCGATTACACTTCAAACTGATATTCTGGCTGTCTTCTTATGAAAGCAATCACACCTTGACATACATCAGCAATGTGGGTACAATACAGCTTCCCCACGATCCGATTGCGTAATGTTTTACAGAAAGTAATATCAAATTTTACGTATGTCCCACATACACACTCTCATTCATTCCCATTTATTCCCACAACAACAGAATAAACAAATATCAATTTTTCATGTATTTCATTCTACGAAATGCGACATAATTGAAGTTTCTGAAAATAAAAATCACAATTAAATGATTCTACATATTAAGAGCTTTGGTTATGATTTCAATTGATAACTAAAGACAAATGGTTATTGTTCCTAACTGAATTTTACACCCTAAGTGGTAGCTTTATGGTTTATAAGTAATTTTCTCAATCTCCGGAACTATAATAATTGTATTTAATAAAATTGCAGCCAAATAGCCATATACAGTTACTTTGCTTAACATTTTACATTAACATTTTACATTTTTGTGTATTAATTTTCGATTTCACTCTTTTACTGCACAGTTCTTCGTTACACAGTTCACACACACATGTTGTGGTTGGGTCGTGATAAGTTTTGTTTTTGCAGATTAGATGATGAATGCCGTGAATAGAAAGTCTAGTTACGACATGTCGCTGTTCGAAGTTTGGTGCTGTCCATGAGCGGCTCGTCATTGCTTCGGTGCCATAGAACTCCGGCCATATTTTTTCTCGTTTGTCCTCTGTGACCTTCAGTTGCTTTCTGGAAGCCCTGGTGCGTGGCATCATATATCGAAGTCTGATGTCTTCAATTAGGAATGTCTCTCTCGCTAGCGGGTACACTAGTCTAGATCTTGTTGTCTTTGAGAGACCTAGTGCTCTTTTTAGATAGGTCGATTTTACCTTTTCTAGTGTTTCTAGATTTTCTTCTGTCAGGTGGTCACATATAACGTCCGTCCCATAGGCCAGGATTGACAAGATTTTTGTGTTGAATAATTTCATGGCTGTTTCTAGACTGAGTAGGCGGGTGTTTTTGATGTCCTGTATTGCTATTATTGCTTGGGCTGCACGTCCTGTTGTATGTTTTGTGAAGCATTTGGCTGTTGGTTGCAATGTCACTCCTAGGTATTTAAAGTCTGATCAGGTTTTTATTTTTGGTTATCTGATGCTGATTTCCGCATTCTTGGGTGTTTTGCGTCCTTTTCTGAAAATTAACATTTCTGTCTTTGTTATGTTTATGTGTAGTTTGTGTTCACTGCACCATTTGTCTATTTTCTCAATGATTCTCTGCAGCTTCTGTATATCTGTTGAACCTACGGCTATGTCGTCAGCGTAAGCATATACAGGGTGTTTCAAAAATGACCGGTATATTTGAAACGGCTATAAAAACTAAACGAGCAGCGATAGAAATACACCGTTTGTTGCAATATGCGTGGGACAACAGTACATTTTCAGGCAGACAAACTTTCGAAATTACAGTAGTTACAATTGTCAACAACAGATGGCGCTGCGGTCTGGGAAACACTATAGTACGATATTTTCCACATATCCACCATGCGTAGCAATAATATGGCGTAGTCTCTGAATGAAATTACCCGAAACCTTTGACAACGTGTCTGGCGGAATGGCTTCACATGCAGATGAGATGTACTGCTTCAGCTGTTCAATTGTTTCTGGATTCTGGCGGTACACCTGGTCTTTCAAGTGTCCCCACAGAAAGAAGTCACAGGGGTTCATGTCTGGCGAATAGGGAGGCCAATCCACGCCGCCTCCTGTATGTTTCGGGTAGCCCAAAGCAATCACACGATCATCGAAATATTCATTCAGGAAATTAAAGACGTCGGCCGTGCGATGTGGCCGGGCACCATCTTGCATAAACCACGAGGTGTTCGCAGTGTCGTCTAAGACAGTTTGTACCGCCACAAATTCACGAAGAATGTCCAGATAGCGTGATGCAGTAATCGTTTCGGATCTGAAAAATGGGGCAATGATTCCTTTGGAAGAAATGGCGGCCCAGACCAGTACTTTTTGAGGATGCAGGGACGATGGGACTGCAACATGGGGCTTTTCGGTTCCCCATATGCGCCAGTTCTGTTTATTGACAAAGCCGTCCAGGTAAAAATAAGCTTCGTCAGTAAACCAAATGCTGCCCACATGCATATCGCCGTCATCAATCCTGTGCACTATATCGTTAGCGAATGTCTCTCGTGCAGCAATGGTAGCGGCGCTGAGGGGTTGCCGCGTTTGAATTTTGTATGGATAGAGGTGTAAACTCTGGCGCATGAGACGATACGTGGACGTTGGCGTCATTTGGACCGCAGCTGCAACACCCGAGGCCGCTGTTGGATCACCTGCTGCACTAGCTGCGCGTTGCCCTCTGTGGTTGCCGTACGCGGTCGCCCTACCTTTCCAGCACGTTCATCCGTCACGTTCCCAGTCCGTTGAAATTTTTCAAACAGATCCTTTATTGTATCGCTTTTCGGTCCTTTGGTTACATTAAACCTCCGTTGAAAACTTCGTCTTGTTGCAACAACACTGTGCTCTAGGCGGTGGAATTCCAACACCAGAAAAATCCTCTGTTCTAAGGAATAAACCATGTTGTCCACAGCACACTTGCACGTTGTGAACAGCACACGCTTACAGCAGAAAGACGACGTACAGAATGGCGCACCCACAGACTGCGTTGTCTTCTGTATCTTTCACATCACTTGCAGCGCCATCTGTTGTTGAAAATTGTAACTACTGTAATTTCGAAAGTTTGTCCGCCTGAAAATGTACTGTTGTCCCAAGCATATTGCAACAAACGGTGTATTTCTATCGCTGCTCGTTTAGTTTTTATTGCCGTTTCAAATATACCGGTCATTTTCTCCAATTCGGAGTACTTCTTCAGTGGCAAGAATGTACAGCAAAGGGCTCATTGGGTTACCCTGTAAGACTCCGTTCGATTGCAGAATGTGGTTCGAAAAAGAGAGGTTGTGTGATATTGTGATTAAGTTGTATTCGAGGACTGACCTGATTATTCTTGCCCATACGCTATCTTGTCCCATTGTGTTTTCCAGTTTTTGGTCTGTGAGATCTTTTTCCAGTAGGTCAAAGGCTTTGGTAAAGTCTATGCACACTGTTTCTTTTGTTGTTTAGAAGAAGCCTGAGTGCCGTAAGTGTTGATCTTCCAGATCTGAAACCCATTTGTCGTTCTGGGAGATGACTGCCCTCAGAGGCTTGGATTTTTTGTGTTATTATCTTTGAAAACATCTTGAACTGAGTATTTTCCAGGGGTATGTCTCTGTACTTGTTTGGATCCATTGGGTCTCCTCCACCTTTGCAGAGAACTTTTATTGTCGAGTGCCTCCATTGTGTCGGAATTCTTCCAAGTTCCAGGCATTTGTTAAATAGTTTGGTCCATACGTGTTGGAGGGCCTGTTTTGCATCTTTTATATGTTCATTATCCACTCCTGGAAATTGAAATAAGAACACTGTGAATTCATTGTCCCAGGAAGGGGAAACTTTATTGACACATTCCTGGGGTCAGATACATCACATGATCACACTTACAGAACCACAGGCACATAGACACAGGCAACAGAGCATGCACAATGTCGGCACTAGTACAGTGTATATCCACCTTTCGCAGCAATGCAGGCTGCTATTCTCCCATGGAGACGATCGTAGAGATGCTGGATGTAGTCGTGTGGAACGGCTTGCCATGCCATTTCCACCTGGCGCCTCAGTTGGACCAGCGTTCGTGCTGGACGTGCAGACCGCGTGAGACGACGCTTCATCCAGTCCCAAATATGCTCAATGGGGGACAGATCCGGAGATCTTGCTGGCCAGGGTAGTTGACTTACACTTTCTAGAGCACGTTGGGTGGCACGGGATACATGCGGACGTGCATTGTCCTGTTGGAACAGCAAGTTCCCTTGCCGGTCTAGGAATGGTAGAACGATGGGTTCGATGACGGTTTGGATGTACCGTGCACTATTCAGTGTCCCCTCGACGATCACCAGTGGTGTACGGCCAGTGTAGGAGATCGCTCCCCACACCATGATGCCGGGTGTTGGCCCTGTGTGCCTCAGTCGTATGCAGTCCTGATTGTGGCGCTCACCTGCACGGCGCCAAACACGCGTACGACCATCATTGGCACCAAGGCAGAAGCGACTCTCATCGCTGAAGACGACACGTCTCCATTCGTCCCTCCATTCACGCCTGTCGCGACACCACTGGAGGCGGGCTGCACGATGTTGGGGCGTGAGCGGAAGACGGCCTAACGGTGTGCGGGACCGTAGCCCAGCTTCATGGAGACGGTTGCGAATGGTCCTCGCCGATACCCCAGGAGCAACAGTGTCCCTAATTTGCTGGGAAGTGGCGGTGCGGTCCCCTACGGCACTGCGTAGGATCCTACGGTCTTGGCGTGCATCCGTGCGTCGCTGCGGTCCGGTCCCAGGTCGACGGGCACGTGCACCTTCCGCCGACCACTGGCGACAACATCGATGTACTGTGGAGACCTCACGCCCCACGTGTTGAGCAATTCGGCGGTACGTCCACCCGGCCTCCCGCACGCCCACTATACGCCCTCGCTCAAAGTCCGTCAACTGCACATACGGTTCACGTCCACGCTGTCGCGGCATGCTACCAGTGTTAAAGACTGCTATGGAGCTCCGTATGCCACGGCAAACTGGCTGACACTGACGGCGGCGGTGCACAAATGCTGCGCAGCTAGCGCCATTCGACGGCCAACACCGCGGTTCCTGGTGTGTCCGCTGTGCCGTGCGTGTGATCATTGCTTGTACAGCCCTCTCGCAGTGTCCGGAGCAAGTATGGTGGGTCTGACACACCGGTGTCAATGTGTTCTTTTTTCCATTTCCAGGAGTGTATATAGATCTTCTACTGAATAACAAAAAGTAGTATACCAAGTTTGAAAACAATTGGTTAATATTTACTATGATTTGTTTAGATTGGTAGGGGGATGAATACAGGGTCGTACTAGGCGACAAGGTAACCCGTCCGCAAAGCCACATAGCGTCAGCTCTGCGGTGATTCATAAGGCAGAGGCGTCTTTCTGCAGCTTCCTCACAGCCACCGGCTCCACATCTACGTATCTTACTGCAATAAATGTTATCCCACAATAACTTGCGCCGTCACAGTGCCTATTGTTTTTCTACATCTACATCCACATGATTACTCTGCAATTCACATGTAAGTGCTTGGCAGAGGGTTCATCGAACCACAATCATACTATCTCCCTACCATTCCACTCCCGAACAGCGCGCGGGAAAAACGAACACCTAAACCTTTCTGTTCGAGCTCTGATTTCTTTTATTTTATTTTGATGATCATTCCTACCTATGTAGGTTGGGCTCAACAAAATATTTTCGCATTCGGAAGAGAAAGTTGATGACTGAAATTTCGTAAATAGATCTCGCCGCGTCGAAAAACGTCTTTGCTTTAATGACTTCCATCCCAACTCGCGTATCATATCTGCCACACTCTCTCCCCATCACACGATAATACAAAACGAGCTGCCCTTTTTTGCACCCTTTCGATGTCCTCCGTCAATCCCACCTGGTAAGGATCCCACACCGCGCAGCAATATTCTAACAGAGGACGAACGAGTGTAGTGTAAGCTGTCTCTTTAGTGGACTTGTTGCATCTTCTAAGTGTCCTACCAATGAAACGCAACCTCTGGCTCGCCTTCCCCACAATATTATCTATGTGGTCTTTCCAACTAACGTTGTTCGTAATTTTTACACCCAGGTACTTAGTTGAATTGACAGCCTTGAGAATTGTACTATTTATCGCGTAATCGAATTCCAACGGATTTCTTTTGGAACTCATGTGGATCACCTCACACTTTTCGTTGTTTAGCGTCAATTGCCACACCATACAGCAATCTTTTCTAAATCGCTTTGCAACTGATACTGGTCGTCGGATGACCTTACTAGACGGTAAATTACAGCATCATCTGAGAACAACCTAAGAGAACTGCTCAGATTGTCACCCAGGTCATTTATATAGATCAGGAACAGCAGAGGTCCCAGGACGCTTCCCTGCGGAACACCTGATATAACTTCAGTTTTACTCGATGATTTGCCGTCTATTACTACGAACTGCGACTTTCCTGACAGGAAATCACGAATCCAGTCGCACAACTGAGACGATACCCCATAGGCCCGCAGCTTGATTAGAAGTCGCTTGTGAGGAACGGTGTCAAAAGCTTTCCGGAAATCTAGAAATACGGAATCAACTTGAGATCCCCCGCGCCGAAATGCTGATCACTTGCGCGATCAAGCATTATAATGCACGTAATGGCGATTAGATCTTTTTTCCGTGCCACCTTCAAAGCGCTGCAGTTTTAGTCGGCAACAGGGTAAACCAGCGCAGTAAGGAGACGCGGAGTTTAGAAAAAGTGGCGTAACAAGGAGTGAGCAGTGTCGCATGGAAATGAAATTACGTGCCAAGCAACAGCGCTGAGTCAACGCTAGCGGCGGCGGCACGATTCGCAGACTTCACCCCTCGCCCCAGGGGACGCTGCAAATCCACTCACGTAGCCGGCACCGCAGCCGCAGAAGAGGACGAGCTGCGGCCGCGTTGTGTCGCCGGCCCTCCGCCCTTGTGGTCTGTTCGCAGAAGGGCGGCACTGCCGGGCGGGCGGTGTATCCTGTTAGGGCGCATTAGGACATCAAAGGAGCCGCGCGGTCCTGATTCCCGCCGCAGAATCCCGCGGCCGCTTCTTCCCGCAGGACGCCGCCTAAGTGAATGACGTCTGCAGGAGACGCTGCGGGGTTTCGGGATTACGGCGCAGCTGCGCTACGGACGCCCGAGCAGGCGTCCGCTGACGTGGCAGCTGTCGGCGACCCGCGTCTCTGTCGGACCCACAACTACTCGCCGTGTTGTATTCCTGCGTCTTCACTTGTTTTTGTTGTGGTCTTCAGTCCTGAGACTGGTTTGATGCAGCTCTCCATGCTACTCTATCCTGTGCAAATCTCTTCATCTCCCAGTACCTGCTGCAGCCTACATCCTTCTGAATCTGTTTAGTGTATTCATCCCTTGCTCTCCCTCTACGATTTTTACCCTCCATGCTACCCTCCAGTGCTACATTGGTGATCCCTTGCTACCTCAGAACATGTCCTACCAACCGATCCCTTCTTCTAGTCTAGTTGTGCCACAAACTCCTCCCCAATTCTGTTCAATACCTCCTCAGTAGTTATATGATCTACTCATCTAATCTTCAGCATTCTTCTGTAGCACCACATTTCAAAGCTTCTATTCTCTTCTTGTCTAAACTATTTATCGTCCACGTTTCACTTCCATACATGGCTACACTCCATACAAATACTTTCAGAAACGACTTCCTGAGACTTAATTGAATACTCGATGCTAACCAATTTCTCTTCTTCAGAAACGCTTTCCTTGCCATTGCCCGTCTACATTTTATATCCTCTCTACTTCGACCATCATCAATTATTTTGCTCCCCAAATAGCAAAACTCCTTTACTACTTTAAGTGTCTCATTCCCTAATCTAATTCCCTCAGCATCACCCGACTTAATTCGACTACATTCCATTATCCTAGTTTTGCTTTTGTTGATGTTTTTATCTTATACCCTCCTTTCAAGACACTGTCCATTCCGTTCAACTGCTCTTCCAAGTCCTTTGCTGTCTCTGACAGAATTACAATCTCATCGGCGAACCTCAAAGTTTTTATTTCTTCTCCATGGATTTTAATACCTACTCCGAAGTTTCCCTTCGTTTCCTTTACTGCTTGCTCAATATACAGATTGAATAGCATCGGGGATAGGCTACAACCCTGTCTCACTCCCTTCCCAACCACTGCTTCCCTTTCATGTCCCTCGACTCTTATAACTGCCATCTGGTTTCTGTACAAATTGTAAATAGCCCTTCGCTCCCTGTATTGTACCCCTGCCACCTTCAGACTTTGAAAGAGAGTATTCCAGTCAACATTGTCAATAGCTTTCTCTAAGTCTACTAATGCTAGAAACGTAGGTTTGCCTTTCCTTAATCTTTCTGCTAAAAAAAAATGGTTCAAATGGCTCTGAGCACTATGGGTCTTAACATCTATGGTCATCAGTCCCCTAGAACTTAGAACTACTTAAACCTAACTAACCTAAGGACATTACACACATCCATGCCCGAGGCAGGATTCGAACCTGCGACCGTAGCGGTCGTGCGGTTTCAAAATGTAGCGCCTAGAACCGCTCGGCCACTCCGGCTGGCCCCTGTTTACATCTATTCATGCTGAACTTTAGTTATTTGTAATCTATTGTGATATCTGTACATAATGTTTAGACTAATGCATTTCTGTCGGTCTTCTTTCTGTCTCTTGTTTTCATCCTCCACACTATGGCGTCTATGTAGGTGCTGCATCTAGGTTTGTCGTCTGTACGGTCTCTCGCGCCCGTACTCTTTATGGCATTCATCTGAGATTTTTTTCTGTCAGTACGTTTAGTTCCTCCCATAATTCTGGTGTTCTGATTGCATCGTATATGTGTCGTTCAGTCTGTAAGTGTTATATTCCTGGTGCGTTCCTGTGTTGTCTGTATTTCCCCCTGAATAGGATTGTGTGTTCGGGGGTTCCCATACCTCCGCACGTACGTGTAGATGTCTCTCTTAGACTCACGCGGTTCAAGTGCATGGGACAAGGTCCGTGCCCATGCAAGAAATGCACCAGCCGCGGCTAGGATCGGCGTGTTTCATTCTTAACCTTTCTGTGATATACGGAAAAAATGTACGTACTCTCCGTCCCTTATGACATTGCCCCATTCTTCTTCCCATGTGTCGATTTTCCACTGTTTGAGGTCCCGCTTGTTGTTCAGTGGAGACCCAGTTATTATATTAACCTGGTCTAGTCTGCCCATCTTTAACCAGTATAGTGCGGCCCGATATCTATCGCGAAGATTCCAAGCACTACACACAGGGCTTCGATCGATGTCGTGCCAAATGCTCCACATAGTCCCATTAGGACGCTTCTCTATCCTCGGCTAACCGCTGTTCTGTTTGTGATGAGGTTGAGTCTGTGCGCCCATGTACTGGCCGCAAAACATAGTACTGAATCCAAGAGTGCGCAGTGGTAGGTTTGTGTGACTGACAAAGTCTGTATTGTCTTGAATTTATCCTTGCCAGTTTGTGCAGTATTTTTTCTGCCTTGTCTGTTGATATTGCAATGTGTTCATGGAAATTCACTTTTCATCTATGTGTACGGCCAAGTAGCGGGCTACTCTTGTTCTTTTTATATTGTTTTCCCCTATTTTGACTGATGGGTTGCGTTTTAATTTACCTTTGAGAAGCGTGTATGTTGTTTTGGTACCCGCTATCTTGAGCTTGTTTGTGTTGCACCATTGTGTTATTGTTTGCAATGTGCCACTCGCATTCTCCTCTAGCAGGTTCGAATGGCTCTGAGCACTATGGGACTTAACAGCGGAGGTCGTCATTGCCCTAGAACTTAGAATTACTTAAACCTAACTAACCTAAGGACATCACACACATCCATGCCCGAGGCAGAATTGGAACCTGCGAACGTAGCGGTCGCGCGATTCCAGACAGAAGCACCTAGAACCGCTCGGCCACTCCGGCCGGCTCCTATAGCTGGGCTCCTGTGTTTGCTGAGATGACCACAAGCAGGTCGTCCGTATATGGGACAGGTTTGTAATACGAGAGGCGCTCGATAAGTAATGATACACTATTTTTCTGAAAGCAGGCTGGTTTTATTCAGGATTCAGTATAGCACATTGTTTCCCATTCTTTTGGCCACAAAACCATTTTTCAAAATCTCCGTTCAGTCGACGACCTTACGCCACCTTACTGGGAGAGCCTGTATGCCCGCGTGGTACCACTCTACTTGTGGACGCCACAACCAACGTCTTGCTGCATCAGGAACTGCTCCGTCACTCACGTACTGCTTCCGGCAGAATGCTTCCTTCATTGTGCCAAACGGATGGAAGTTGTAAGGTGCGAGATCAGGGCTGTAGGGTGGATAAGGAAGAACAGCCCAATGAAATTCTGTGAGCTCCTCTTGGGTGTGCGTTGTCGGCCTCGTCGCGTAGAGGTTCACCGGGTGCAAGTCTTTGGATTTCACGCTACTTCGGCGACTTGCGCGTCGATGGGGATGAAATGATAATGATGACTAGAACAACACCCAGTCCCTGAGCGGAGAAAATCTCCTACCCAGCCGGGAATCAAACCCGGGCCCTTAGGGTTAACATTCTGTCGGACTGACCAGTCAGCTACCGCGGGCGGACAAAATTGTATGGTATGGTTATCAGCGTTTCGCGTCATTGACCGGGAGGCCCCTTCCGGAGTTTGTCCGGCCGCCCTCGTGCAGGTCTTATTACATTCGACGCCGCATTGGGCGACCTGCGCGCCAGATGGGGATGAAATGATTATGAAGACAACACAACATCCAGTCCCTGAGCGGAGAAAATGAACGGCCGAGCCGGGGATCGAAGCCAGGCCTATAGGACGGCAATCCATCATACTGACCACTTTTTATTTTATATTTTTTTACCACTGAGTTAATTCCTTTTTTATCATCGCCGATGCCCAATCAGACCCACAACTCCAGACGAGGGCCGAAATGTGGTAAGAAAAAATACAATTGGACGCGAACAGGCGACCACACGCTCAGAAAGCACGACGTTTACTTCTTTTTATATAAGAAGTACACTAGAACAGACAAAGGGCATTCTGGCAACAAAACAAAAAAAAATGGAAATCAGTGTTTCGCGTCAATTTTGTTTTCTTTTTTTTCCCTGACACAGGAAACACTCCGAAATTAATTCTTCACTCTTTTTTTTTTTAAAGTACTTATTGAAGGCAACCAATTGAAACAAAACAAAGCAGTCACTTCGACAAAAACAAAGGGGTGAAATCAGAAAAACGTATAGGAAGGAATGGGGCGACAATTTTAACGCGCCCACACATTCTTTCTTCCTTCACTTCTACACGGTGGAACATCTAAATCCATAGGTGTGTCCACAAAAACAAAAAAAATTAAAAAAGGGGAGGGGGGTTGGCAACTCATCCAACGCCTCGTCGATGAAACACAAGATACAACATATTAGAAAAAAATCACGATAACGGATGTAAGTAGGCTGTTTAGGTTTTTATGTTGGTAACGCCATGTAGCGCTCTATATGAAAATCATTGCCTGCGCTGTGTGCAGTCTGTGACTGGTTTGCATTGTTGGAATTTGCCATTGTAGTGTTGGGCAGTTGGCGGTTAACAGTGCGTAACGTTGCGCAGTTGGAGGTGAGCCGCCAGCAGTGGTGGATGTGCGGAGAGTGATGGCGGAGTTTTGAGAGCGGAGACATTAAATTTGTAAGACTGGATGTCATGAACTGATATATATGTTATGACTTTTGAACACTATTAAGGTAAATACATTGTTTGTTCTCTATCAAAATCTTTCGTTTGCTAACTACGCCTATCAGTAGTTAGTGCCTTCAGTAGTTTGAATCTCTTATTTAGCTGGCAGTAGTGGCGCTCGCTGTATCGCAGTAGTTCGAGTAACGAAGATTTTTGAGAGGTAAGTTTTTCATGAAAGGTATAGGTTACTGTTAGTCAGGGCCATTCTTTTGTAGGGATTACTAAAATTCAGATTGCGTTACGCTAAAAATATTGTGTGTCAGCTTAGTGTTGATCAGAACAGGTAAAGATCGAAATGTCTGAGTACGTTCTGCTCAGCTGTTTGAAAATCAAACAACGTAAGGGGTTTATCAGCACAGTGATTTACTGACGTTTCTAAGGGGACGTTTTACGGAGTATCCTGAGCCACGTCCAATGTGCGGTGGCCATATATTGGATTTGCGTCATATCCAATCACCACCGCGTAGTGGACATAATGACCTACTAGCCACATTATAGTATTGTTCTTCGATCGAGGAAAGAAGGCTGAATCGGGACGCACGAGAATCTGCCCCGAGATAGCCGCCTCCGACGTCCTGAGGAGAAAAGCCAGTTGTCGGCGAAGCCATCTCCAATGGTCATGACCGCAGGAAATCAACCGATGAGATAATGTATCAGTTTCATGGCAACGATTGCAGCGATCCGTTACACTGAGGCCAATATGAAAAAGTCTCACGTTGTTAGGTACAATATCATGAACAACTTGGTACCACGAGGACGCCACTTCCATCACGAAAATCTATCGAGGCGGACTGCGTTGTCATAGAGAGGGAGCAGTTCGTTTGCTATTTTATGGCGGCGAACGCGCTGTAGTCGTTTCTTAGTTTTCCTGTGAGTAGCAAGTTTCATTTCAGAGGTGTTCGTTGCAACATGAAGCAGAACACTAAACAGAATAACCCCTTCAGATGACGGGCTGAGGTTGTGTCATTGGAATTTTTCTACAGAGGAGACTCGGCGTGGCACCGCTCGGCTGTTTTTTTTTTCAGTTCCACTATTTTCGACAAAATAATTGCCATGCGCAAGCAGTTCCGCGCAGAATTCCGCTCTTTATGGTGCTCTGTTAGGCAGTGAGGAACCCAACGGGCCCACACCTTTGAGTGCCTCAACTGGTTGACGAGTGTGACAGCACTAGTAACAGCGACGTCGAGGAGTGTAGTGAGGTTTCAACTACGAGGGTCACTCCAAAAGAAATTCATACAATTTTTTTTTAAAATACAGTTTTCATTCTGCATGTGTGAATGTTTTACAGTGTGTAGATACATCCTTCCCGCTTGTTTTCAAACTTAGTTCAACCTGTTCCCGTGAGTGGCGCCGTCACAGCGTGTCTTCAAGATGGCTGCTACACTTGACGTTCGTCAGAAGCAAAGACCTTGTAAAAAATAACTAGACTCAATGATGGCGCTGCAGTCGCGGGATAATTTGAACCTTCGGCTGGACGCCATTATAGTGGTCGTAATCTGATGTGTTGTGTAGTACTGTTGTTTATGAAGACCCTGATTCAACGTTGTATATTTGTTGGGACGTACATACAGTATTTGTTACTCGTAATTCTACTGTCTGTACGTTCCAATCAAAAGAAGTACAATGGTGAAGAGTCGTGCAGGGATTAACTGTACAAATAAATTTGAGAAAGGAACGAATATTACATTTCACAGGTAAGTGAATATTTTAAGTTGTTTTGTATGTCAGTGCACTTGCTTGATAAATGTTTTTGTAACACGGTATTAGCATAATGTCCGTGCATCTATTTGCAAGTTTCCTTTCTCAAAACCATAGCTGTTACAAAAATGGTTACACGCTGTCAGGAGGCAACATTTCCGACCGACAGAATACCATTTTATATGTTCTGATCATTTTGAAGAAAGTTGGCTGATCTGTAGTGTTTTCATGGTCTAGGTTAGGTTGAAACTTGATAATTTGGTCGTGTGTTGCCAAATCACTATGCCATATATAACGCACTTCTCGTCATAAAATCTAAAGCAAGGTAGAAAATATCTATTAATATAGTGGGCAAATCTTCGAGTATTTTGATGCATTTTGCGTACATCTATCGTAAATGAACTACGAAAAATGCTAGGGGTCCAGTACGTAACTTTTAGCTACGGCAGATTCCATGTAGTACGTAAGATAAATTCATAAACAGTGACTAGTTGCTGTTTGTTCATAAATTAAAAAGTATATTGTAGTAAGGTATTTAAATGAGGCATTATGTTTGTCACCTAACTCAAGGGAAGGCATTTTATAACCAAAAGCGATGTATAAACATTCGAACTCGGCGCGTCAGTTCACCACTCTAATGGCCGCCGGCCAGCTATTCAATTTGTCCGCTCTTCACAGTCGACCACTCGTGCGGTTGTGGGGGCCTGGTCAGAAGCAACGTGCTGTCATAGAATTCGTGTGCTGTGAAAACGAGGCACTGGGAAACATCCACAAGAGGTTGAAAAAGGTGTATGGAGATGCTGCTGTCGATCGCAGTACAGTTAGTCGGTGAGCAAGCAGGTTACGTGATGAATGCGGGCACGGCAATATTGAGGATTGTCCTCGCAGTGGCAGGCCTCGTACTGCACACACACAGCAGACAATCTGGAGGGATTTAACGAAATAGTGACTGATGACAGACGCATCACAGTGAACGAATTGTCACGCTACGTTGGGATAGGGGAAGGAAGTGTTTGCAGAATAGTAAAAGTGTTGGCGTTAAAATAGGTTTGTGCCAGGTGGGTTCCCAGGATGTTATCAGTGGCTCACAAAGAAACAATAAAAAGGGTTTGCAGCGAACTTTTGGAACAGTATGAGAATGGTGGAGATGAATTTCTTGGAAGGATTGTGACAGGTGATGAAACGTGGCTCCATCATTTTTCACCAGAGACGAAGAGGTAATCAATGGAGTGACATCATGCAAATTCACCCAAGCAAGAAAAATTCAAAACCACACCTTCTGCTGGAAAAGTTATGGCTACAGTGTTTTTCGAATCCGAAGGACTATTGCTGGGATGACTCGGTGTTGTGTGCTGTCCTTAGGTTAGTTAGGTTTAAGTAGTTCTAAGTTCTAGGGGACTGATGACCATAGATGTTAAGTCCTATAGTGCTCAGAGCCATCTGAACTATTGCTCGTAGACATCATGCCAAGTGGAACCACCATAAATTCTGAGGAATATGTGACGACACTGAAGAAACTTCAAGCTCGACTGAGTCGTATTCGACCACATCGGCAAAAGTAGGATATTTTGCTGTTGCACGACAATGCAACGCCACATGTCAGTCAAAAAACCATGGAAGCGATCACAAAACTCGAATGGACAACACTGAAACAACCGTGTTACAGTCCTGGCCTGGTTCCATGTGGCTTATCATCTCTTTGGGAAACTGAAGACTCTCCTCGTGGAACAAGGTTTGAACATGATGACTCCCTTGTGCACGCTGCCAGACAGTGGCTCCAACAGATTTGTCCAGAATTTTACCGTGCGGGTATACACAGGCGCTGGTTCCAAGATGGCGTAAGGCCGTTGAGAGGGAAAGAAATTATGTGGAGAAATGATAATATTGTTCCTAAAGGATATATCTACACACTTTAAAACTTTTCAAAGATGTAGAATAAAAGATGGATTTAAAAAAAATAGTGTGCATTTCTTTTGAGGTGACCCTCGTATGAGCGTCGATCACCTGGAATGAGAGTGTCTGCACGTTCCAACGTTCTAGTAGTCACAGCTGTTTGCCAACACGAGGGAGATCGGACAGGTCTAGCGCGACCTCGTTGTGATGATGACAGACGCTTCGGCCAGCGACTAAACCGTGCTTATGTTCCTGCAAGTGTCTATGAGTATCTGAGAGTTCTCTTTTCCGCCAAAATAATCTCAATGACAGCTCTCTGCTTGAACCACCCCTCCGTTACAGGCGCCATTTTGACCGGCCACGTATAGCGCTGCCACCTATCGGAAGTTAATGGAACTATAGGAGCTGAAGTGGAAATATCAAAATATGTCCGACAACAAATTCCAAATTTTTTCAGCCGAAACAGGCCGAGAAAAAGAATATGTTGAGTCAGTTATTCAACAGCCCTTGCAGTTTCGTACATTCTCGCGGAAATAGATGAGGTAAGAGTAGAGACCGAAGAGCGGCTAGTGTAACTGCCATAAAAACTCACAAAAAACAGAAAAAGCCAAAATTGTTGTATTTGTTTCGAGATCAGTCTTACTTTTTACAACAAAAGTTAAAATTTCCACAAGTTAATTCTCGTCAGGATCAAGCCAAGTATGTAAAAGCTACAATCATGTTCTCCACATGCGCTAGAAGAATTTACAATACGTGCATTAAAGTATCTTACTTACAACAGGCAGCTAGCCTCTCTCGCCGACAGTCTGGATGTGAATGTTGCCAGAGGACATGATGCAATTTTAACTATTTTTCCGTGATAGTTAACTTGTACATTCATAGCAAAGAAAATATTGGGAAAGGTTTTATAAGGCATGGAAACACGTAAAACATGCAGAATACAAAATACACTCCTGGAAATGGAAAAAAGAACACATTGACACCGGTGTGTCAGACCCACCATACTTGCTCCGGACACTGCGAGAGGGCTGTACAAGCAATGATCACACGCACAGCACAGCGGACACACCAGGAACCGCGGTGTTGGCTGTCGAATGGCGCTAGCTGCGCAGCATTTGTGCACCGCCGCCGTCAGTGTCAGCCAGTTTGCCGTGGCATACGGAGCTCCATCGCAGTCTTTAACACTGGTAGCATGCCGCGACAGCGTGGACGTGAACCGTATGTGCAGTTGACGGACTTTGAGCGAGGGCGTATAGTGGGCATGCGGGAGGCCGGGTGGACGTACCGCCGAATTGCTCAACACGTGGGGCGTGAGGTCTCCACAGTACATCGATGTTGTCGCCAGTGGTCGGCGGAAGGTGCACGTGCCCGTCGACCTGGGACCAGACCGCAGCGACGCACGGATGCACGCCAAGACCGTAGGATCCTACGCAGTGCCGTAGGGGACCGCACCGCCACTTCCCAGCAAATTAGGGACACTGTTGCTCCTGGGGTATCGGCGAGGACCATTCGCAACCGTCTCCATGAAGCTGGGCTACGGTCCCGCACACCGTTAGGCCGTCTTCCGCTCACGCCCCAACATCGTGCAGCCCGCCTCCAGTGGTGTCGCGACAGGCGTGAATGGAGGGACGAATGGAGACGTGTCGTCTTCAGCGATGAGAGTCGCTTCTGCCTTGGTGCCAATGATGGTCGTATGCGTGTTTGGCGCCGTGCAGGTGAGCGCCACAATCAGGACTGCATACGACCGAGGCACACAGGGCCAACACCCGGCATCATGGTATGGGGAGCGATCTCCTACACTGGCCGTACACCACTGGTGATCGTCGAGGGGACACTGAATAGTGCACGGTACATCCAAACCGTCATCGAACCCATCGTTCTACCATTCCTAGACCGGCAAGGGAACTTGCTGTTCCAACAGGACAATGCACGTCCGCATGTATCCCGTGCCACCCAACGTGCTCTAGAAGGTGTAAGTCAACTACCCTGGCCAGCAAGATCTCCGGATCTGTCCCCCATTGAACATGTTTGGGACTGGATGAAGCGTCGTCTCACGCGGTCTGCACGTCCAGCACGAACGCTGGTCCAACTGAGGCGCCAGGTGGAAATGGCATGGCAAGCCGTTCCACAGGACTACATCCAGCATCTCTACGATCGTCTCCATGGGAGAATAGCAGCCTGCATTGCTGCGAAAGGTGGATATACACTGTACTAGTGCCGACATTGTGCATGCTCTGTTGCCTGTGTCTATGTGCCTGTGGTTCTGTCAGTGTGATCATGTGATGTATCTGACCCCAGGAATGTGTCAATAAAGTTTCCCCTTCCTGGGACAATGAATTCACGGTGTTCTTATTTCAATTTCCAGGAGTGTAATAATAAAGCAGACTAACGTGTAGAGCTTCCTTTATAAACTCCTCCCGAAAACACAGTGTGTTTCAAAAAGAATGTAGTATTAGACAGTGTTACGTTTTCAAAAGTAGCGATCACTGCGACACGGCTCGGTTATTGGAGGAACGAATAGGGTGTCTAGTTTTCATTCAGTGCCACCAGATGTCGGTTCTCTTCTGTTTGCTTGGTTATTGTAATATGTTGGAAAATTAGAGATTGCGAAGCGTAATTCTGTCGTTATAGGTCAAAGACGTTTCAGGTTGAGGTACCAAACTCATCCTCTGAATGGGTGGAACATTCACACATAGTAACACAGGATTTGTTTCTGAAGGAAAGACTGCTGGCCGCCCTGTTTTTCCCGACGGAAAAGTCCCTCGAATTCAAAAGCGCTTTCCAAATTATACCTACAATATCAGCTGGTTGTGCCCGTAGAGAGTTACAACTGCGGTTACAGTCTCTACATCATGACGACAAACGCAAACATGCGGTATTTTCCGACGAGCTTCAGAATGCTATCGACACCTTACCGAGAAAGTAAATAAGCACACTGCTTGAATTTGGAGCTACAGAAACAACATGCACTAGCAAAACATCAGTGACGATGGATATGCTTACCCCACTGTGGGAGTAATTCGACTATCCATGTGATGTTATCCGTGTAGCTGATGGAGGACATATTGATCTCTAACATTCGTAAATATGTGTCTCAGGTTTCATAGTTGTATGTTTTTCGGCCTAGTAAATATGTGTCTTCGAAATGGTTTTTCTTCGGAAGGTCCTGTAGAGCACAAGGAAAGCTTTCCGAATTGTGAATAAAAACTCATAAATTCATAAAGGCAAGATAATAACATTAAATAAGAAAATTGTTATAGACACTCAAATTGAATAATGGCTGTCACATAGAGGACTAAATCTGGATTAAGTACCGCTGAACAGGCCTTTATAGCAGTGCAGTCACCGAAAGCAAGATCAGAACAGCGCGTATTTTAGAGTGTACGTACACACATCAAAAAACCTTTTGCATCACGTAGGTTCCAGGAGTTCCGGAACCCGTTCAGAAAATTGTAATAGAGATCAACATAAACATCATCTCCGCCCTTTTTACTGCTCATGAAAACCACACATGGCATGTTGTACCACCATACTGCAAGAAATTCACATGTGGTGGTCCAGATTGCTGTACACACCGCCACCTCTAATACCCAGGAGCACGTCCTCTTGTATTGATGCGTGCCTGTATTCGTCGTGGCCTACTATCCATAACTTCATCAAGGCACTGTTAGTCCAGATTGTCCGACTCCGCAACGGTGATTTGGCGTAGATCCCTCAGAGTCGTTGGTGAGTCCCAGGCATGTTCGATAAAGTTCATGTATGGAGAACATGCTGACCACTCGAGTCGAGCGATGTCGTTATCTTGAAGGAAGTCATTCACAAGATGTGCACGATGGGGGGCGCGAATTGTCGTCCATGAAGACGAATGCCTGTTTAAGGCCTTCAGCCTGACCGGGAAGCCTCCAAATATGTCTCCGACGATTGTCTGGTTGAAGGCATATGCGACACTCATCGGTGAAGAGAACGTGATGCGAATCCTGAGCGGTCCAATCGGCATGTGGTTCGGCTCATCTGTACCGCGCTGCATGGTGCCGTGGTTGCAAAGGTGGACCTTGCCATGAACGTCGGGAGTGAAGTTGCGCATCATGCAGCCTATTTCGCACAGTTTGAGTCATAACACGACTTCCTGTGGCTGCACGAAAAGCATTATTCAACATGGTAGCGTTACTGTCAGGGTTCCTCCGAGCCATAATCCGTAGGTACCGGTCATCCATTGCAGTAGTAGCCCTTGGGCGGCTTGAGCGAGGCATGTCATCGACTTCTCCTGTCTTTTTGCATTCCCCCAAGTCAGAACAATATCGCTTTGGTTCACCCTGAGACGCCTGGGCACTTCCCTTGTAGAGAGAACTTCCTCAGACAAAGTAACAGTGTAGACGCGATCCACTATATTGACCCTCTAGGCATGTTTGAACTACAGACAACAAGAGCCGTGTACCTCCTTTATGGTGGAATGAATGGAACTGATTGGCTGTTGGTCCTCCTCCGTCTAATAGGCACCGCTCATGCATGGTTGTTTACATCTTTGGGCCGGTTTAGTGACACCTCTGAACAGTCAAAGGGACTGTGTCTGTAATACAATATCCACAGTCATTGTCTGTCTTCAGGAGTTCTGGGAACCGGGCTGATGCAAAACTTTTTGATGTGAGTAGGTATATAGATAGTAGCACTTGTTAGACTCAATGGCAGTAAACAATGGAAGTACTCCGAGTTGTAATAACTTTTGCACGTAAACCCCCACCAAGCCAGTCGTTATTTAACTCATAAAAATTTCTTAACAGTCTAGCAGTAGACAAATAACCATTGTAATATAATACACAATCAGAGTCAGACTTCACTGAAAATACACTGGAAGAGCAAATGAAGCTAGGCAAGTTACTTCGAAAAAGTTAGCTTGAGTCAATCTTATAACGGCTATTCACGAAACGAAAGACACCCAAGACACCTCGCTGTAGTAGAGAGGAAAACCGATCGTGTTTTTGCCGCCGGTCTGAAAGCAACGCTATATTTATTCGGGATTTGCGAATATGAACCCTTAGTGATCTGCAACAATCTTTACACACAATTGCGAACGTTTACGAAAGTTTTTCGCTCTGACAACAAGCATATAACGATGAAACGAGAAAAGGGCTTATTTCAGTATGGGTCAAGTCCATTACCTTTATTGACACATTCCTGGGGTCAGATACATCACATGATCACACTGACAGAACCACAGGCACATAGACACAGGCAACAGAGCATGCACAATGTCGGCACTAGTACAGTGTATATCCACCTTTCGCAGCAATGCAGGCTGCTATTCTCCCATGGAGACGATCGTAGAGATGCTGGATGTAGTCCTGTGGAACGGCTTGCCATGCCATTTCCACCTGGCGCCTCAGTTGGACCAGCGTTCGTGCTGGACGTGCAGACCGCGTGAGACGACGCTTCATCCAGTCCCAAACATGCTCAATGGGGGACAGATCCGGAGATCTTGCTGGCCAGGGTAGTTGACTTACACCTTCTAGAGCACGTTGGGTGGCACGGGATACATGCGGACGTGCATTGTCCTGTTGGAACAGCAAGTTCCCTTGCCGGTCTAGGAATGGTAGAACGATGGGTTCGATGACGGTTTGGATGTACCGTGCACTATTCAGTGTCCCCTCGACGATCACCAGTGGTGTACGGCCAGTGTAGGAGATCGCTCCCCACACCATGATGCCGGGTGTTGGCCCTGTGTGCCTCGGTCGTATGCAGTCCTGATTGTGGCGCTCACCTGCACGGCGCCAAACACGCATACGACCATCATTGGCACCAAGGCAGAAGCGACTCTCATCGCTGAAGACGACACGTCTCCATTCGTCCCTCCATTCACGCCTGTCGCGACACCACTGGAGGCGGGCTGCACGATGTTGGGGCGTGAGCGGAAGACGGCCTAACGGTGTGCGGGACCGTAGCCCAGCTTCATGGAGACGGTTGCGAATGGTCCTCGCCGATACCCCAGGAGCAACAGTGTCCCTAATTTGCTGGGAAGTGGCGGTGCGGTCCCCTACGGCACTGCGTAGGATCCTACGGTCTTGGCGTGCATCCGTGCGTCGCTGCGGTCCGGTCCCAGGTCGACGGGCACGTGCACCTTCCGCCGACCACTGGCGACAACATCGATGTACTGTGGAGACCTCACGCCTCACGTGTTGAGCAATTCGGCGGTACGTCCACCCGGCCTCCCGTATGCCCAGTATACGCCCTCGCTCAAAGTCCGTCAACTGCACATACGGTTCACGTCCACGCTGTCGCGGCATGCTACCAGTGTTAAAGACTGCGATGGAGCTCCGTATGCCACGGCAAACTGGCTGACACTGACGGCGGCGGTGCACAAATGCTGCGCAGCTAGCGCCATTCGACGGCCAACACCGCGGTTCCTGGTGTGTCCGCTGTGCCGTGCGTGTGATCATTACTTGTACAGCCCTCTCGCAGTGTCTGGAGCAAGTATGGTGGGTCTGACACACCGGTGTCAATGTGTTTTTTTCCCATTTCCAGGAGTGTAGTTCGATACTGAATCAATATAACTAACAATTGGTCAAGGAAATGAAAATTTACAAGAATTGTCAAAATGACTAGTCACAAATTTTAGTGATGTCAACCAAAAGTGTGAGGATAAATGAGTTTTCTCGTGTACAAGTAATTTGGGTATTAATTTGTACAGTTTCCAGTCTGAAACTAATGATGATGTACAACAGCAGGCTTCTGGTTTAAAGATATAAGGAAAACATTTATATCAGTTTAGTAATAAAGTACAGGTGCAAATTTTGCTATTTAAGGATGAGTGTAAAAAGGTATCAGAAGCTGTACGAAGCGAATTAAGAGAGGGAAACTAGAACGGGTAGCTCACGAGATCAAACAAGATGTGCGCCCCATACGTGTTGAATGCATCGTTCCTAGCCGGCATCTTTCGCCCTGTTCCCAAGAACTAATCGCCAATGCTCTGCTTGCCTGTAGCACTGCAAACGCCACTCAGTGTTTCATTCAGTCTTTTCTTGTCTCTATTAATGAGCAAGACTTTATGTATGATGTCTTTAGTACAAAATACAGGACTGTAGCTGAGAGAAAAATTTTTCCTCAAAACTACCAGAAATATGCCGGCCACTGTGGCAGAGCGGTTCCAGGCGCTTCAGTCCGGAACCGCGCAGCTCCTACGGTCGCAGGTTCGAATCCTGCCTCGGGCATGGATGTGTGTGATGTCCATAAAAAATGGTTCAAATGGCACTGAGCATTATGGGACTTAACTTCTGAGGTCATCAGTCCCCTAGAACTTAGAACTACTTAAATCTAACTAACCTAAGGACATCACACACATCCATGCCCGAGGCAGGGTTCGAACCTGCGACCGTAGCGATCGCGCGGTTCCAGACTGTAGCGCCCAGAACCGCTCGGCCACTCCGGCCGGCTGTGATGTCCTTAGTTAGGTTTAAGTAGTTCTGAGTCCAGGCGACTGATGACCTCAGATGTTAAGTCCCATAGTGCTCATAGCCATTTTTGAACCAGAAATATCGCCCACATGTCGTTTACTGCACGAGTTTTTTGTAAATACTAAATGGTTCGCGCTAGACAGCGTACGGAAGTGATGTTAGTTTTCGTATTTTCCTTGTAATTAATAATTTATTAAATATCACAGAAACAATGCTTCAGCATCGAATAGGGACCCATCGGTGTGTGGTACACGGTTCTTAGCGAGCGTCCTAACCGCGCTACGAACAGCCGCGGTCGCCACACGAAACCAATCACTCACTGTGCGGGCTGGGTCGTGCTCACAGTGACGTCACTGGTGCGGCGCGAGTAATTGCCGCGGCTGTAACGGGTGGCCGGAAACCGCCGGCAAACAACACAAAAACAGCCGCGCGCCGCAGTCCGCCATAATCAGCAGCCGATCGCCGCCGCCACTCCCGTATTGCCAATTATGCTAAACGTCGATGCTGTTCCCCCATTTGCGGTCCCAAAATTCGATTTCTTGAGACGATTAGCATAATGGTGGACTGATAAAATTTGCTCGAGGCAATCAGCTCTCCGCAATCGCGTTTCACCCAGTAATCAGTCACAGTAATTTAAACTAAACCACCTCGAATAGCAAATACAGACGACGCGGCAATTTTGTGATGAGTTTGCAGAACAAATAGTTGGTACACATTGCAAAGTGTACTCGCAAATTATGGAAAAAGAGCGCAACGACCCATTACAATTTCAACACTTAGCTCCATCTATTTATTTAAAATATTAATTTATTAACTGAGTGCTATTAAATGTAAACACTAACGTTTTCGTCATATTCTCTGTTTTCCGACGTTCCTTTGTTGCTGCAAAACGCGTGGAGGTATGTTCCGTCTATGCAACTAAATGAAAGGCAGTTTGTTTTATGACATACATGTTTCGTTTCTTTTATACATGAAGCATCAAATGGTTCAAATGGCTCTGAGCACTATGGGACTCAACTGCTGAGGTCATTAGTCCCCTAGAACTTAGAACTAGTTAAACCTAACTAACCTAAGGACATCACAAACATCCATGCCCGAGGCAGGATTCGAACCTGCGACCGTAGCGGTCTTGCGGTTCCAGACTGCAGCGCCTTTAACCGCACGGCCACTTCGGTCGGCCATGAAGCATCTTCAGTGACTTGTATTACATGTTTCCTTTTATACAAATAGTAAAATATTATGTAGTAGTTTCATTATATTACTGTTACCTTTTTTATGTTTTTCTCTTGTTTTTCAGATTGGTAACAACTTTTCTAGCTTAAATTTTGTACTGTTGAATTACCGCTTGGTGTTACTTAGGATTTCAAGTCTTGTTAATCAATATGTTTGGTTCTGGAGATGTGTTCATTAGGTCCTCATGCTCCAACTAGCCGATTTCCGGAATTTTTCGCCCTCATTCGTTAAAACATGTCACTAGCAATTGACGTTTTGTGATCACAAAACAAATGAAAAACATCAAACTACACACAAACCACTATCAAAAGACAAAAGATAAACACACAGCGAGAGTTGGCAGCACTGCACTCGGTGAACACACACATGTTGGTCACAAAATGAATGCTGAAAGTGATGGTTTGTAAAAAATATGGGCGAAAAAAAAAAAAAACGCCACAAATCGGCGAGCTTCAGCATGAGGACCGAATGAACACAGCTCCAGGACCACGCATTTCGTCTAACCATATTGGAAACCGTAACACCAAACGATAACTAACACCACAAAATTTTTGCTACAAAAGTTGTTTCTAATCTGAAAAACAACGATACAAATTGTAACGTAGTGATATATTGTAACTACTACATAATAATTATATCATATGCATAAATAGAAACATGTACTACAGGCCACTGAACGTGCTTCATAAATAAGAGAAGGGAAACACATAGGACAAGCAAACAAACAGCCTTTCATTTACTTGCATAGACGGAATATGCCTCCATGAACTAACATTTTGCCCGGTGTTGGAGGTATAAAAACAAAATTTCCGGTACGACCATTGCCTGAAAAGTTCTCGGCATAGGCCATAGATTGCGGCACAACGTGCGTGATTTTGCATGAAGGTTTGCTCATGAAAAATATTTGTGCAAGATGGGTACGGCACGCGTTTACGGATTGCCCACAAAAGAATTTACACAACAAGTTCCGAAAAGTGTCTTGCTCGTTTTCGTAAAAGCGACAGTAATCCTTGTGCTGGTATGTGACATGGATTATCCAGTCTAAACTACGATGGAAACAGTCGGTGCTTTAAAGACTTAGCGGGAAACGTAGTGGAACCGGTGATCTGCAATTCGAAAGCAGGTCTGTTAACAGGATATCTTAAAAAAGTACAACTGAGAGATTTCATTATAACCTTATAACAGACCTGCGTGGAAACATTCGAGAAAATTGACCCTGTTTGCAGAAAGAAAGACAATGCACTTGGTCATCAAACTGCCTTGTCAATTGGAAAACTACGACATTGCGATATAAAGTCTTAGAACATCTACCCGATTTCACAAATTTTCAGAAGAAGATGATGGGTAGGGCGGAAATGATAGAGGGAGTGGAACGTTGGCTACAGGTTGAACTTGAACCAGGTTCTCAGTCGCAGAACATGGTAGGCAAGGAGAAATTGAGAAGGGTCTGAGACAGAATTCTAAACTATTCCCGATGGTATTCAATCTGTGCATTGAGCAAGCAGTAAGATTTGTCGATGTCATTTTAGTTCTGGCTACAAAGAAGGTGTGGATATTACAGTAAAGCTGACAAGAGCTGCTCGCTGGAGGCGGATTGGCAACGTGTATTAGCGAAGTCAGGACTATGTTTTGCAAGTTTATTTGTAAGACACGATTACAGGTAACGAAGGAACCTTCAGAACGAAGTTCAACCTGCGTCTGCTAGATCTGTGTAACTCAGATCGTGCAGATCTTGAGGTACCTTAAATCAGTGCTGGCAACTATCCAGCGAAACCGCTGTTGGTAAATTGGGTGCCAGAAAAATCAGTTTCTAGACGTGCAGGAACGAGGAAAAATTGGAAAAAGAATGGAGGCCTTTGTCAATTAGGTGTTATAAATGTGTGACAGTAGGAGGTAAATCATCCCTGTAAACACACACCTCAAAAAAAGTTTTGTGTCACCTCGGTTCCCAGAGTTCCGGAACCTTTACAGAAAACTGGAATAGAGATCATTTTGTTTTGTAGGGCTGGCAACCGCAGCCAAACTTCGAAATTTTTCAAAGAAAATTCCGAACTGACTGTATCAATGTTTTTTATTATATCTGCGACCGGTTTCGCACCACTTATCCGCGCATCCTCAGGCAATATATGTTATTTATAACATTTCCCTGTAGCCACTCCTCACCACTCACGTCTAATATACCGTCACCTGGTGAAAGCGGTAGTCAAAATTTAAGTCAGGGCGTGTCCGCTGCCGCTCGGCTCCTCTCAGCTTGCACGGTCATTGCTGCTCACATCATTTAAAAAACTTTTAAAAAAGATTTTTAAATTTTTACTACCGATTTCACCAGATGATGGTATATTGGACGTCAATGGTAGGGAGTGGCTACAGGGCAATGTTCAGCCTTACCATGTTATACATAGCGTACATTGCCTGAGGATGCACCGATAAGTGGTGCGAACCCGATCGCAAATTTAATAAAAAGCATTGATACAGCCAGTTCGGAATTGTCTTTGAAAAATAAACATCATTTCCGCCCTTTTTATTGCTCTTGAAAACCATACATTGCATGTTGTACTACCATACAGCGAGACCTTCAGAGGTGGTGGTCTAGATTGCTGTACACACCGGTACCGCTTACACCCAGTTTCACGTCCTCTTGCATTGATGCATGCTTGTATTCGTCGTAGCATACTATCCACTAGTTCATCAAGGCACTGTTGGTCCAGATTGTTCCACTCCTCAACGGCAGTTTGGCGTAGAGTGGTTGGTGGGTCACGTCGTCCATAAACAGCCCTTTTCAATCGATCCCGGGCAAGTTCGATAGCGTTCATGTCTCGAGAACATTCCGACCACTCTAGTCATGTCATTATCCTGAAGGAAGTCATTCACAAGCTGTGCACGATAGGGGTGCGAACCGGCGTCCATGAAGACGAATGCATCGCCAATATGCTGACGATATTGTTGCACTATCGGTCGGAGGATGACATTCACATATCGTACAGCCGTTACGGTGATTCCATGACCACCAGCGGCGTACGTCTGCTCCACATAATGCCACCCCAAGACAGCAGGGAACCTCTACCTTGATGCACTCGCTGACAGTGTGTCTAAGGCGTTCAGCCTGACCAGGTTGCCACCAAACACGTCTCTGACGACTGTCTGGTTGAAGGCATATGCGATACTCATCGGTGAAGAGAACGTGATGCCAATCCTGAGCGGTCCATTTGGCTTGTTGTTTTGACCATCTGTACTGCGCTGCATGGTGTTGTGGTGGCAAAGTTGGACCTCGTCGTAGACTTTGGAAGTGAAGTTGAGCATCGTGAAGCCTATTGTGCACAGTTTGAGTCGTAACAAGACGTCCTGTGGCTGCACGAAAAGCATTGTACAACATGGTGGCGTTGATGTCAGGGTTCCTCCAAGCCATAATCCGTAGGTAGCGGTTATCCACTGTAGTAGTAGCCCTTGGGCGACCTGAACGAGGCATGTCATCGACAGTTCGTGTCTCTCTGTATCTCCTCCATGTCCGAACAACATCGCTTTGGTTTACTCCGAGACGCCTGGGCACTTCCCTTGTTGAGAGCCATTCCTGGCGCAAAGTAACAATGCGGACACGTTAGAAGCGCGGTATTGACCATCTCTACATGGTTGAATTATAGACAACAAGAGCCGAATACCTCCGTGGGGCTGCTCATGCATGTTGTTTACATCGTTGGGCGGCTTTAGTGACATCTCTGAACAGTCAATGGGACTGTGTCTGTGATACAATGTCCACAGTTAACGTCTATCTTCAGGAGTTCTGGAACCGGCGTGATGCAAGAATTTTTTGACGTGTGTATAATCAACAATTAATGAAGACCAATCCAGTCATACATAGACTAACCTGTATGATGCCACCCACTGTATAACACAGTCCAAAGATTTTAGAAATTAAATGGGACTTAAGAGGAGCTTGTCTTCAATATCAGTATGGAAGTAAACAATTGTTATAAGATACCTGCTGGCAGATATTAGGGACCTTTGCCTTTCGCGGGCAAGTGCTTTACCATCTGAGCTGCCCAAGCACGACTCACGACCCGTCCTGACAGCTTCAATTCTGCCACTGCCTCGTCGTTGTTATAAGAGACAGGATAGTGCTACATGTGTTAGGACTACAAGAAATGTCTTCCGTTGTCGTACGGGGAGCTGCAGTGGAGTAAAAGTGTGGAGGAAGACTGAGATGGAATAATTAAGGACATCTAGGAAAAGGCCACTCTGAGACAAAGATATCTGGAGAAAGGCCACTCTGAAGCGAAGATGGGAAACAAGAGAAATTCGTTGTGGGACGCCTCAGACCAATCACATAATTCACGATCTCGCTCTTTCGAAATAAAATGCCTATCATTGGATAAGAAAAACAACCAGAAAACTGTACTTGCGTCGTTACGCTTTGGTTATTTTAGATAGGATAAAGGACTATTGATTATCCCCGCACAAGCGAGAGGGCCGTAACGAGTATGTCGTGATCACCATCCACCACTTGTAAAAAACTAAACTCCTCGCGAATAGGCCATGAAGGCACAAACGGCACCGACCGGCCGCTGTGTCATCCTCAGCCCATAGGCGTCACTGGATGTGGTTATGGAGGGTCATGTGGTCAGCACACCGCTTTCACGGCCGTATGTCAGTTTCCGAGACCGGAGCCGCTACTTCTCAAGCAAGTGGCTCCTCAGTTTGCCTCATGAGGGCGGAGTGCACCCCGCTTGCCAACAGCGCTCGGCAGACCGGATGGTCACTCAGCACCCACCACTTGTAAGATAAACTTATTTTTCTAGCCTGGATAATGATTATGCCTGAACATTCAGGAGCCGGCCGGTGTGGCCGTGCGGTTCTAGGCGCTTCAGTCTGGTCGCCGGTTAGAATCCTGCCTCGGGCATGGATGTGTGTGAGGCCCTTAGGTTAGTTAGGTTTAAGTAGTTCTAAGTTCTACGGGACTGATGATCACAGATGCTCAGAGCCATTTGAACCATTATTTTTTTTGAACATTCAGGAAAGCAAATGGTTCATCAGTGTCAATACGTTTGATCTTTGCGATGTTTCGATACGAACTCTGAAGCGTGGTATAGCCGATTTGTGCAGTTAAGTAACCTCCTTCGTGTCCCACCAGAATGCATGCACTCTCTGCAGCTGCTGATTTTTTGTAATGTTCAAACACTTATAAAGTTTGGAGGAAAGTATTAAACGGTGGAGGGACTACGTTTCCTTTCATTTTCCTATTTAATTTATATTTCTATTACATTTAGCAAATATTGAAAACAAGAGGGGAAAAATTTTTCAAACTTAGTTCGACTTCTACCTTTATTATGGGAACTAATAGGAATAGCAAACCGAAAATCGATTAATTCACCAGTCGGTTTACTGTGCCAGTTTGACAATCATTTAAACTGGTGAGTCAACGACCTTGCGGCAGTGATCACACCGGTTCCCACCAAATCAGCGAAGTTAAGCGCTGTGGGGCTTGGCTGAAAGCTGGTCGGGTCACAATCTACATCTACATCTACATTTATACTCCGCAAGCCAGCCAACGTTGTGTGGCGGAGGGCACTTTACGTGCCACTGTTATTTCCTCCCTTTCCTGTTCCAGTCGCGTATGGCTCGCGGGAAGAACGACTGCCGGAAAGCCTCCGTGCGCGCTCGAATCTCTCTAATTTTACATTCGTGATCTCCTCGGGAGGTATAAGTAGGGGGAAGCAATATATTCGATACCTCATCCAGAAACGCACCCTCTCGAAACCTCGACAGCAAGCTACACCGCGATGCAGAGCGCCTCTCTTGCAGAGTCAGCAACTTGAGTTTGCTAAACATCTCCGTAACCCTATCACGCTTACCAAATAACCCTGTGGCGAAACGCGCCGCTCTTCCTTGGACCTTCTCTATCTTCTCAGTCAACCCGATCTGGTACGGATCCCACACTAATGAGCAATACTCAAGTATAGGTCGAACGAGTGTTTTGTAAGCCACCTCCTTTGTTGAAGGACTACATTTTCTAAGGACTCTCCAAATGAATCTCAACCTGGTACCCGCCTTACCAACAATTAATTTTATATGATCATTCCACTTCAAATCGTTCCGTACACATACTCCCAGATATTTTACAGAGGTAACTGCTACCAGTGTTTGTTCCGCTATCATATAATCATACAATAAATGATTCTTCTTTCTATGTATTCTCAATACATTACATTTCTCTATGTTAAGGGTTAGTTGCCACTCTCTGCACCAAGTGCCTATCTGCTACAGATCTTCCTGCATTTCGCTACAATTTTCTAATGCTGCAACTATTCTATATACTACAGAATCATCCGCGAAAATCCGCATGGAACTTCCGACATTATCTACTAGGTCATTTATATACACTCCTGGAAATTGAAATAAGAACACCGTGAATGCATTGTCCCAGGAAGGGGAAACTTTATTGACACATTCCTGGGGTCAGATACATCACATGATCACACTGACAGAACCACAGGCACATAGACACAGGCAACAGAGCATGCACAATGTCGGCACTAGTACAGTGTATATCCACCTTTCGCAGCAATGCAGGCTGCTATTCTCCCATGGAGACGATCGTAGAGATGCTGGATGTAGTCCTGTGGAACGGCTTGCCATGCCATTTCCACCTGGCGCCTCAGTTGGACCAGCGTTCGTGCTGGACGTGCAGACCGCGTGAGACGACGCTTCATCCAGTCCCAAACATGCTCAATGGGGGACAGATCCGGAGATCTTGCTGGCCAGTGTAGTTGACTTACACCTTCTAGAGCACGTTGGGTGGCACGGGATACATGCGGACGTGCATTGTCCTGTTGGAACAGCAAGTTCCCTTGCCGGTCTAGGAATGGTAGAACGATGGGTTCGATGACGGTTTGGATGTACCGTGCACTATTCAGTGTCCCCTCGACGATCACCAGTGGTGTACGGCCAGTGTAGGAGATCGCTCCCCACACCATGGTGCCGGGTGTTGGCCCTGTGTGCCTCGGTCGTATGCAGTCCTGATTGTGGCGCTCACCTGCACGGCGCCAAACACGCATACGACCATCATTGGCACCAAGGCAGAAGCGACTCTCTTCGCTGAAGACGACACGTCTCCATTCGTCCCTCCATTCACGCCTGTCGCGACACCACTGGAGGCGGGCTGCACGATGTTGGGGCGTGAGCGGAAGACGGCCTAACGGTGTGCGGGACCGTAGCCCAGCTTCATGGAGACGGTTGCGAATGGTCCTCGCCGATACCCCAGGAGCAACAGTGTCCCTACTTTGCTGGGAAGTGGCGGTGCGGTCCCCTACGGCACTGCGTAGGATCCTACGGTCTTGGCGTGCATCCGTGCGTCGCTGCGGTCCGGTCCCAGGTCGACGGGCACGTGCACCTTCCGCCGACCATGGCGACAACATCGATGTACTGTGGAGACCTCACGCCCCACGTGTTGAGCAATTCGGCGGTACGTCCACCCGGCCTCCCGCATGCCCACTATACGCACTCGCTCAAAGTCCGTCAACTGCACATACGGTTCACGTCCACGCTGTCGCGGCATGCTACCAGTGTTAAAGACTGCGATGGAGCTCCGTATGCCACGGCAAACTGGCTGACACTGACGGCGGCGGTGCACAAATGCTGCGCAGCTAGCGCCATTCGACGGCCAACACCGCGGTTCCTGGTGTGTCCGCTGTGCCGTGCGTGTGATCATTGCTTGTACAGCCCTCTCGCAGTGTCCGGAGCAAGTATGGTGGGTCTGACACACCGGTGTCAATGTGTTCTTTTTTCCATTTCCAGGAGTGTATATTGTGAAAAGCAATGGTCCCAAAACACTCCCCTTTGGCACGCCAGAGGTTACTTTAACGTCTGTAGACGTCTCTCCATTGAGAACCACATGCTGTGTTCCGTTTGCTAAAAACTCTTCAATCCAGCCCCACAGCTGGTCTGATATCCCGTAGGCTCTTACTTCGTTTATCAGGCAACAATGCGGAACTGTATCGAACGCCTTCCGGAAGTCAAGGAAAATTGCATCTACCTGGGAGCCTGTATCTAATATTTTCTGGGTCTCATCAACAAATAAAGCGATATGGGTTTCACACGATCGCTGTTTTCGGAATCCGTGTTGATTCCTACAGAGTAGATTCTGGGTTTCCAGAAACGACATGATATACGAGCGAAAAACATGTTCTATGATTCTACAACAGATCGACGTCAGAAATATAGGTGTATAGTTTTGCACATCTGCTCGACGACCCTTCTTGAAGACTGGGACTACCTGTGCTCTTTTCCAATCATTTGGAATCTTCCGTTCCTCTAGAGACTTGCGGTACACGGCTGTTAGAAAGGGGGCAAGTTCTTTCGCGTACTCTGTGTAGAATCGAATTAGTATCACGTCGGGTCCAGTGGACTTCCCTCTGTTGAGTGATTTCAGTTGCTTTTCTATTCTTGGGACACTTATTTCGATGTCAGCCATTTTTTTCATTTGTGCGAGGATTTAGAGAAGGAACTGCAGTACTGCCTTCCTCTGTGAAACAGCTTTGGAAAAATGTGTTTAGTATTTCAGCTTTACGCGTGTCATCCTCTGTTTCAATGCCATCATCATCCCGGAGTGTCTGGATATGCGGTTTCGAGCCACTTACTGATTTAACGTAAGACCAGAACTTCCTGGGACTTTCTGTCAAGTCGGTACATAGAATTTTGCTTTCGAATTCACTGAACGCATCTCGCATAGCCCTCCTTACGCTAACTTTGACATCGTTTAGCTTCTGTTAGTCTGTGAGGTTTTGGCTCCGTTTAAACTTGCAGTGAAGCTCTCTTTGCTTTCGCAGTAGCTTCCTAACTTTGTTGTTGAACCACGGTGGGTGTTTCCCGTTCCTCACAGTTTTACTCGGCAGATCTAAAACGCATTTCACTATTGCCTTCAACTTTTTCCATAAACACTCAACATTGTCAGTGTCGGAACAGAAATTTTCGTTTTGAAATCGGCCTTCTATTACTCTTGCTAAACAAATAAACCTTCCTCCCTTTTTTGTTAGAAAGGGGGCAAGTTCTTTCTAGCATTTGTAGACTTGGAGAAAGCTTTTGACAACGTTAACTGGAATACTCTTTTTCAAATTCTGAAGGTGGCAGGGGTAAAATACAGGGAGCGAAAGGCCATTTACAATTTGTACAGAAACCAGATGGCAGTTATAAGAGTCGAGGGGCATGAAAGGGAAGCAGTGGTTGGGAAAGGAGTGAGACAGGGTTGTAGCCTCTCCCCGATGTTATTCAATCTGTATATTGAGCAAGCAGTAAACGAAACAAAAGAAAAATTCGGAGTAGGTATTAAAATTCATGGAGAAGAAGTAAAAACTTTGAGGTTCGCCGATGACATTGTAATTCTGTCAGAGACAGCAAAGGACTTGGAAGAGCAGTTGAACGGAATGGACAATGTCTTGAAAGGAGGATATAAGATGAACATCAACAAAAGCAAAACGAGGATAATGGAATGTAGTCAAATTAAATCGGGTGATGCTGAGGGGATTAGATTAGGAAATGAGACACTTAAAGTAGTAAAGGAGTTTTGCTATTTAGGGGGTAAAATAACTGATGATGGTCGAAGTAGAGAGGATATAAAATGTAGACTGGCAATGGCAAGGAAATCGTTTCTGAAGAAGAGAAATTTGTTAACATCGAGTATAGATTTAAGTGTCAGGAAGTCGTTTCTGAAAGTATTTGTATGGAGTGTAGCCATGTATGGAAGTGAAACATGGACGATAACCAGTTTGGACAAGAAGAGAATAGAAGCTTTCGAAATGTGGTGCTACAGAAGAATGCTGAAGATAAGGTGGGTAGATCACGTAACTAATGAGGAGGTATTGAATAGGATTGGGGAGAAGAGAAGTTTGTGGCACAACTTGACTAGAAGAAGGGATCGGTTGGTAGGACATGTTCTGAGGCATCAAGGGATCACCAATTTAGCATTGGAGGGCAGCGTGGAGGGTAAAAATCGTAGAGGGAGACCAAGAGATGAATACACTAAGCAGATTCAGAAGGATGTAGGTTGCAGTAGGTACTGGGAGATGAAGAAGCTTGCACAGGATAGAGTAGCATGGAGAGCTGCATCAAACCAGTCTCAGGACTGAAGACCACAACAACAACAACAACATTTACTTCCATATTCAGGGATGCTGCAACGGCCTTATGATCACTGATTCCTTGTTCTGCTCTTACAGAGTCGAAAAGTTCGGGTCTGTAATCAGTAGGTCCAAGATGTTATCTCCACGAGTCGGTTCTCTGTTTAATTGCTCGAGGTAATTTTCGGATAGTGCACTCAGTACAATGTCACTCGATGCTCTGTCCCTACCACCCGTCCTAAACATCTGAGTGTCCCAGTCTATATCTGGTAAATTGAAATCTCCACCTAAGACTATAACATGCTGAGGAAATTAATGTGGAATGTATTCCAGATTTTCTCTCAGTTGTTCTGCCACTAATGCTGCTGAGTCGGGAGGTCGGTAAAAGGAGCCAAATATTAACCTAGCTCGGATGTTGGGTGTAACCTCCACCTATAATAATACACAGGAACTTCGACTTCTACAGGATAAACTACTACTAACAGCGACAAACACGCCACCTCCGGTTGCATGCAATCTATCCTTTCTAAACACTGTCTGTGCCTTTGTAAAAATTTCGGCAGAATTTATCTCTGGCTTCAGCCAGCTTCCCGTACCTATAACGATTTCAGCTTCGATGCTTTCTATCGGCGCTTGATGTTCTGGTACTTTACCAATGCAGCTTCGACAGTTTACAATTACAATACCCATTGCTGCTTGGTCCCCACATTTCCTGACTTTGCCCCGCACCCTTTGAGGCTGTTGCCCTTTCTGTACTTGCCTGAGGCCATCTAACCTAAAAACCGCCCAGTCCACGCCACACAACCCATGCTACCCGCGTAGCCGCCTGCTGTGTGTAGTGGACTCCTGACCTATCCAGCGGAACCCGAAACCCCACCACCCTATGGCGTAAGTCCAGGAATCTGCAGCCCAAACGGTCACAGAACCGTCTCAGCCTCTGATTCAGACCCTCCACTCTGTACCAAAGGTCCGCAGTCAGTCCTGTCGACGATGCTGCAGATGGTGAGCTCTGCTTTCATCCCGCTAGCGAGACTGGAGACTGGCAGTCTTCGCCAAATCAGATAGCCGCCGGAAGCCAGAGAGGATTTCCTCCGATCCATAGCGACACACATCATTGGTGCTGACATGAGCGACCACCTGAAGATGGGTGCACCCTGTACCCTTCATGGCATCCGGAAGGACCCTTTCCACATCTGGAATGACTCCCCCCGGTATGCACACGGAGAGCACATTGGTTTCCTTCCCCTCTCTTGCTGCCATATCGCTAAGGGGCCCCATTACACGCCTGACGTTGGACCTCCCAACTACCAGTAAGCCCACCCTCTGCGACCGCCCGGATCTTGCAGACTGAGGGGCCACCTCTGGAACAGGACAAGCAGCCATGTCCGGCCGAAGATCAGTATCAGCCGGAGACAGAGCCTGAAACCGTTTGTCTAACTGGAGAGCCGTTCAGCTCTCTGGAATGTCCGTCGCCCCCTGCTTCACCTCGAGACGACCTCCGCCGGCCGCTGGTGGCCGAGCGGTTCTGGCACTACAGTCTGGAACCGCGTGACCGCTGCGGTCGCAGGTTCGAATCCTGCCTCGGGCATGGGTGTGTGTGTTGTCCTTAGGTTAGTTAGGTTTAAGTAGTTCTAAGTTCTAGGGGACTTATGCCCTCAGCAGTTGAGTCGCATAGTGCTCAGAGCCATTTGAGCCATTTTGAGACGACCTCCCACTCTACCACGGATCCTCATCCTCAATGTGGGCAGTATCCCGCGCAGCCACAGCCATAGTCCGATCGGGGGACGCGTGGGACGAGCTGGCCGTCCCCGACAAACCCCCATCCGGACCACCACAGTGATGCCCATTGGCAACAGCCTCAAGCTATGTGACCGAAGCCAACACTGCCTGAAGCTGGGAGCGAAGGGATGCCAACTCAGTCCGCATCCGAACACAGCTGTCGCAGTCCTTATCCATGCCGGGTCTGCCTACTGCTGTTGGCAAATGGAGTTCTGTCAGACCTTATGAGGCCGATTGATGAGCCACCTGACTGAGAAGTAGAGACACTGGTCAAGAAAACTGACAACGGCCGTGAGAGAGGTGTGCCTCCGTTTCCGCATCCGGTGGCGCCAAAGGCCTGAGGATGACACGGCGGCCGGTCGGTTCCGTTGGGCCTTTAATGCCTGTTGGTTGATGTTGTTTTTTTAAAAAAAAAAGAAACTGGGTGAAAAAAATAAAATAACGCTATAACTGAGAACCAGTTCTTTCAGCGATTACCACCATACCTATTCTCAACCACATTCTGTCTGCTGCAAGACTTCAGCGCCATGATTGTTCTAAGCGTACTTAATCTTAAATGGTCACCTGATAAACTGCTTGCGAAATTAAGCAGACTGCTATACAAGGTGACAACGTACTCCCTGTCGGATAGGAAGCACTACGGACTTCATGGAACTTTGCAGTGTTTCTCCGGCGTCTAAAGACAGAATAAAAATAAACGGCAGGAGGCTTCCCTCTACAGCCGCTAGCCCGCGGCTCCACAGCGGCCGTAAGTCTCCCTTCCGCGCTTCGCCCGTCTCCTCCGCCTGTCCTCTGTCTTCATATAAGGACGCGCCCACCTCTGGAGGCACAGCCGTGTCAACATGAGTGTGCCTCACTATATCCTGCTTACCCACGCGCCGCTCCTGTCTTACACGCGGCATAAACACGTCTTCTTTTCGTTCGCTTTTACCTCGGCCGTTACTCTGCCCTTACTTTTATCGCGCCTCACACGGAACGAGTGAAATAATCCGAGTGGCGACAAGTCAGAGGAGGGGTTGTCGTACTTGAATATGCACCTCGTTTGTCACCCGAACGTATCACCTACGGAACATTACGAACAGCTACGTAATAAAAAAACTTCCTGGCAGATTAAAACTGTGTGCCGTACCGAGACTCGAAATCGGGACCTCTGCCTTTCGCAGCCAAGTGCTCTACCAACTGAGCTACCCAAGCACGACTCACAGCTTTGCTTCTACCAGTACCTCATCTCCTACATTCCAATCTTTACAGAAGCTCTCCTGCAAACTTTGGAAAGGTCCCGAGTTCGAGTCTCGGTCCGGCACATAGTTTTAATCAGTCAGGAAGTTTCATATCAGCGCACACTCCGCTGCAGAGTGAAAATCTCATTCTGGAAACATCCCCCAGGCTGTGGCTAAGTCATGTCTCCGCAATATCCTTTCTTTCAGTAGTGCTAGTTCTGCAAGGTTTGCAGGAGAGCTTCTGTAAAGTTTGGAAGGTAGGAGACGAGGAACTGGTAGAAGCAAAGCTGTGAGGACGGGGCGTGAGTCGTGCTTGGGTAGCTCAGTTGGTAGAGCACTTGCCCGCGAAGGCGAAGGTCCCGCGTTCGAGTCTCGGACCTGCACATAGTTTTAATCTGCCAGGAAGTTTCATATCAGCGCACACTCCGCTGCAGAGTGAAATCTCATTCTAGGTACGTAATAGCCCGTACGTCCACCTTTGACTCAGATAGCAGCGACGCGTCGTGGAATGGAAGCAGAGAGCCCTTGGTAAGTCACTAGATCATGTTTCTATCACATCTGCACACAAAAATCAGCTAATTCCCATAAATTACGGGAAGGGGGCAATGAGCTCTGACCCCAAGTTCAATCACATCCCAGATGTGTTCGATCGGGTTCAGATCTGCCGAACTGAAGGGCCAGCACGTCAAGTGGAACTTGCTACTCTGTTCCATCAACCACCCCATGGCACTCCTGCCCTTGTTCGTGACGCATTATATTGCTGAAAAATGCCACTGCCATCGTTAAAAATGATCATCAAGAAAAGGTGTTCGTTGTCTGCACTCAGTATACGATAATCCTTGGCCGTCATCGTGCCTTGCACGAGCTCCACTGGAGCCATGGATGGCCTCGTGAATGTTTCCCAAAGCGTAATCGAGCTGCCGCCAGCTTGTCTCCTTCCCGCAGTACAGGTGCCATGAAGCTGTTCCCCTTGAAGGAGACGGATTCGAGTCCTCCCATCGATATGAAGTAGAAGGGATCGGCATTCATCAGACCATGCAACGCTCTGGCACTGCGCTAACGTCCAGTGCCTATGGTCAAATCCCCTTTTCAGTCGAAGTTGCCATGTCGTGGTGTTAACATTTGCACATGCCTGGGTCGTCCACTGCGTAGGACCATCGTTAGCAGTGTTCGGTGCACTGTGTCTTCAGACACACTTGTACTCTGCCTAGTAACGTTTGGAAGGTAGGAGACGAGATACTGGCAGAAGTAAAGCTGTGAGGACCGGGCGTGCTTCGGTAGCTCAGATGGTAGAGCTCTTGCCCGCGAAAGGCAAAGGTCTCGAGTTCGAGTCTCGGTCGGGCACACAGGTTTAATCTGCCAGGAAGTTTCATCACATATGATCTTCATTCTCAGTCACAAGAGACATTTGGACCACCAATAAGCTGCTGCTTAATGAATTGGCCAGCAATGTCAATCTCTCTTGAATTCAGAGACTTGTGCACAGGAACACTGCCCCGCCAACGGCGACGATAGCCACGTTTCACAGCCATTGCAGAGGTACAGTTGCACTACATGGGGAGAAAGCCCGCCTTCAACAAAGGAAGTAGGCAACAACCTGCTCGTCTGCTCATGTCACACTGATTCGTTACCTTCTGTTGATAGCGTCAACGAAATCCGCAAGCACACATTACCGGTAGGTGGTGTTGCGCCGAGATATTGGTAGTCACCTTGTACCCTGCGCTCGACGTGGTTCATCTGGTAATCATTTCTGTACATGTCCTGTGAATATGAACGTCCTGCCTCTGGTCATTTACGGTGTTCTGTGTTTTTCTGAACATGAATATATTTTAGTCCTTAAAAGAATCTGTTTTATTTATCAGGCATCTGCTGTTGTCTCCCATTCAAGGCCCCCTCCTCTGAGGCTATTTGCTGTGAATTACCTACAAATAACAAGACGTTGTTGTCAAACTGTTACATTTGTTATGACACTGTATGTTTATGTACACTTCGTACATAATACATGGTGTTTCAAAAATGACCGGTATATTTGAAACGGCAATAAAAACTAAACGAGCAGCAATAGAAATACACCGTTTGTTGCAATATGCTTGGGACAACAGTACATTTTCAGGCGGACAAACTTTCGAAATTACAGTAGTTACAATTTTCAACAACAGATGGCGCTGCAAGTGATGTGAAAGATATACACTCCTGGAAATTGAAATAAGAACACCGGAATTCATTGTCCCAGGAAGGGGAAACTTTATTGACACATTCCTGGGGTCAGATGATCACACTGACAGAACCACAGGCACATAGACACAGGCAACAGAGCATGCACAATGTCGGCACTAGTACAGTGTATATCCACCTTTCGCAGCAATGCAGGCTGCTATTCTCCCATGGAGACGATCGTAGAGATGCTGGATGTAGTCCTGTGGAACGGCTTGCCATGCCATTTCCACCTGGCGCCTCAGTTGGACCAGCGTTCGTGCTGGACGTGCAGACCGCGTGAGACGACGCTTCATCCAGTCCCAAACATGCTCAATGGGGGACAGATCCGGAGATCTTGCTGGCCAGGGTAGTTGACTTACACCTTCTAGAGCACGTTGGGTGGCACGGGATACATGCGGACGTGCATTGTGCTGTTGGAACAGCAAGTTCCCTTGCCGGTCTAGGAATGGTAGAACGATGGGTTCGATGACGGTTTGGATGTACCGTGCACTATTCAGTGTCCCCTCGACGATCACCAGTGGTGTACGGCCAGTGTAGGAGATCGCTCCCCACACCATGATGCCGGGTGTTGGCCCTGTGTGCCTCGGTCGTGTGCAGTCCTGATTGTGGCGCTCACCTGCACGGCGCCAAACACGCATACGACCATCATTGGCACCAAGGCAGAAGCGACTCTCATCGCTGAAGACGACACGTCTCCATTCGTCCCTCCATTCACGCCTGTCGCGACACCACTGGAGGCGGGCTGCACGATGTTGGGGCGTGAGCGGAAGACGGCCTAACGGTGTGCGGGACCGTAGCCCAGCTTCATGGAGACGGTTGCGAATGGTCCTCGCCGATACCCCAGGAGCAACAGTGTCCCTAATTTGCTGGGAAGTGGCGGTGCGGTCCCCTACGGCACTGCGTAGGATCCTACGGTCTTGGCGTGCATCCGTGCGTCGCTGCGGTCCGGTCCCAGGTCGACGGGCACGTGCACCTTCCGCCGACCACTGGCGACAACATCGATGTACTGTGGAGACCTCACGCCCCACGTGTTGAGCAATTCGGCGGTACGTCCACCCGGCCTCCCGCATGCCCACTATACGCCCTCGCTCAAAGTCCGTCAACTGCACATACGGTTCACGTCCACGCTGTCGCGGCATGCTACCAGTGTTAGAGACTGCGATGGAGCTCCGTATGCCACGGCAAACTGGCTGACACTGACGGCGGCGGTGCACAAATGCTGCGCAGCTAGCGCCATTCGACGGCCAACACCGCGGTTCCTGGTGTGTCCGCTGTGCCGTGCGTGTGATCATTGCTTGTACAGCCCTCTCGCAGTGTCCGGAGCAAGTATGGTGGGTCTGACACACCGGTGTCAATGTGTTCTTTTTTCCATTTCCAGGAGTGTAGAAGACAACGCAGTCTGTGGGTGCGTCATTCTGTACGTCGTCTTTCTGCTGTAAGCGTGTGCTGTTCACAACGTGCAAGTGTGCTGTGGATAACATGGTTTATTCCTTAGAACAGAGGATTTTTCTGGTGTCGGAATTCCACCGCCTAGAGCACAGTGTTGTTGCAACAAGACGAAGTTTTCAATGGAGGTTTAATGTAACCAAATGACCGAAAAGCGATACAATAAAGGATCTGTTTGAAAAATTTCAACGGACTGGGAACGTGACGGATGAACGTGCTGGAAAGGTAGGGCGACCGCGTACCGCAACCACAGAGGGCAACGCGCAGCTAGTGCAGCAGGTGATCCAACAGCGGCCTCGGGTTTCCGTTCGCCGTGTTGCAGCTGCGGTCCAAATGACGCCAACGTCCACGTATCGTCTCATGCGCCAGAGTTTACACCTCTATCCATACAAAATTCAAACGCGGCAACCCCTCAGCGCCGCTACCATTGCTGCACGAGAGACATTCGCTAACGATATAGTGCACAGGATTGATGACGGCGATATGCATGTGGGCAGCATTTGGTTTACTGACGAAGCTTATTTTTACCTGGACGGCTTCGTCAATAAACAGAACTGGCGCATATGGGGAACCGAAAAGCCCCATGTTGCAGTCCCATCGTCCCTGCATCCTCAAAAAGTACTGGTCTGGGCCGCCATTTCTTCCAAAGGAATCATTGGCCCATTTTTCAGATACGAAACGATTACTGCATCACGCTATCTGGACATTCTTCGTGAATTTGTGGCGGTACAAACTGCCTTAGACGACACTGCGAACACCTCGTGGTTTATGCAAGATGGTGCCCGGCCACATCGCACGGCCGACGTCTTTAGTTTCCTGAATGAATATTTCGATGATCGTGTGATTGCTTTGGGCTATCCGAAACATACAGGAGGCGGCGTGGATTGGCCTCCCAATTCGCCAGACATGAACCCCTGTGACTTCTTTCTGTGGGGACACTTGAAAGACCAGGTGTACCGCCAGAATCCAGAAACAATTGAACAGCTGAAGCAGTACATCTCATCTGCATGTGAAGCCATTCCACCAGACACGTTGTCAAAGGTTTCGGGTAATTTCATTCAGAGACTACGCCATATTATTGCTACGCATGGTGGATATGTGGAAAATATCGTACTATAGAGTTTCCCAGACCGCAGCGCCATCTGTTGTTGACAATTGTAACTACTGTAATTTCGAAAGTTTGTCTGCCTGAAAATGTACGGTTGTCCCAAGCATATTGCAACAAACGGTGTATTTCTATCGCTGCTCGTTTAGTTTTTATTACCGTTTGAAATATACCGGTCATTTTTGAAACACCCTGTATATCTGTGGAATGCTAGCTATTTTGCGAACATGCCGTGCGATGTGTGAAGGTGTAATGAACGGCGTATGACACGTGTAAATACACAGACTGAAATTCACATATGTGCCTGACTGACGTTAAGATAGAAAATTAATTTTGAGCCCTCATAGACCATGAGTTGCAATACCTTCCAGTAAGTACTAGCCCATCTCCAGTTGTTATTGGGTGTGGCAGGATATACGTCTCAGCTAAAAAATTACAAATCATACCAGCACGCAAGCAGATTGACAGTTTGAATGTATTTAATTATGTCTACTACTTCCTCAAATCACAACCTGCTGGAGGTTATGTACAATAATAAATCTCTATGAGATTTGCAATCAAAACAATGGTACCAAGGCTCCCTAGAAGTTTCATAGACTATATTTATTATAATCAACTGTTAACCAACGCCATCATCCAATAAGAGATGCATAACCAAAAGGAAATCAGACACCATATTAGCAAGGAAAGCGATCAATTTTACGAAGGAGGGTAGATTTTATTGCAGTATGTCGCTTAAACCGAACTATGATGCCTTCTACTTAAATAAACTCATGAGACGTCCAAAGACACTAACAAATTTAACACTGCTTATGCATTTATATGAATAATCAGGAAATTGATAGCATAAATATACATCTTAGCAAAAAAATACTATGAACGCACGCTCCCAAGCACTGACAGCCTCAGGTATATAATTAGACCAACTTTTTAAGTAAGTCGCAATACATTCTGAAACAAAATAGTACAGGCCTACTGGTGGTTAGAGAAATTCGAGCAAAAATGACTTCACTGTACTTCATTTCTCAAGTGCTTTAGGTTTACGTATTCAGCCACTGACGTATCTTTCATTTCTCTGGAGTATCGAGAATGATTTCTGTTTTGATTAGATTCGATAAGCCGCTGATAGATGATTTCAGAGCAACATTTTAGTCTGTACAAAGTGTCTCAAATATATGTCAAACCATCTCAGCTCCGCAAAAGAAATGACAGTTTACCCTGTAGACGATGTATTGTGTGCCACCAAAATGCATACCCATCTACTGTCAGCAGTGCCTGTTGTAAGATAAACACCACATGGATATGAAGAGAAAAGCAATATGTGTAGCTACTTAATAACATTTTTTAAGGCTGTGAAGCATGGCATTGACCTAGCAGTATAGACAATAACTGTTATACGAGTCTAATGTTAGTTGCTATTAAAGACGTCACCAGAGATTGTCCTACCAGTCTAGTTCTTGTTTACCATTAGGGGAGATGACAGCTTCTCCAACCATAGTAAATACAAAGAGTACAAAGTATGTTCCTCTTCTTTCAATAAAAATAAGTCTGCTCCGTAATCACAAGTGGATGGCTGACTTCGCCTTATCCCCGATAACGATGACACGCGGAGGCCACGTGATGTATTAATGTCGTCCACTGCTCTGCTTTTGAGGCACATCCCAAGTCGAGCCCACAACGACCACTTTGTCACCTCCCAGCGACATCCGATTCACGCTTGCAGCTACCATGAGCAACACTCTCTCCTACTGGCTTCAGCGCTGTGTGCCGATGTTAAGACAAAAATCATTCCATTCATAAGCACATCATATACCTCAACCTAATGTCCAAAACAGTGACTGACCGAACGTAACTACACATATAAAAAAGTTTTGCATCACTCCGGTTCCCAGAATTCCTGAAGATAGACGTTGACCGTGGATATTGTATCACACAGTCCCTTTGACTGTCCAGAGAGGTCACTGAACCCGCCCAAAGATGTAAACAACCATGCACGAGCAGCGCCTATTAGACGGAGGGGGTCCGACGGCCCATCAGTTCCTGTTATTCCACCAGGAAGGAGGTACACGGTTCGTGTTGTCTGTAGTTCAACCATGCCTAGGTGGTCAATCCCGCGGTTTGATCGCGTCCGCACTGTTACTTTGTGCCAGGAAGCGTTCTCAACAAGGGAAGTGTCCAGGCGTCTCGGAGTGAACCAGAGTGATGTTGTTCGCACATGGAGGACATACAGAGAGACAGGGTCGATGACATGATTCGCTCAGGCCGCCCAAGGGCTACTACTGCAGTGGATGACCGCTACCTACGGATTATGGCTCGGAAGAATCCTGACAGCAACGCTACCGTGTTGAATAATGCGTTTCGTGCAGCAACAGGACGTCGTGTTACTGCTCAAACTGTGCACAACAGGCGGCATGATGCACTACATCACTTCCAACGTCCATGGCGAGGTCCATCGTTGCAGCCAAGGCACCATGCAGCGCGGTACAGATTGGCCCAACAACATGCGGAATGGTCCGCTCAGGATTGGCATCACGTTCTCTTCACCGATGGTGTCGCATATGCCTTCAACCAGATAATCGTCGGAAGTCTTTGGAGGCAACGTGGTCCGGCTGAACGCCTTAAACACTGTCCGGCGAGTGCAGCAAGGTAGAGGTACCCTGCTGTTTTTGGTGGCATTATGTGGGGCCGACGCACGCCACTGATGGTCATGGAAGGCACCGTAACGGCTGTACGATACGTAAATGCCATGCTCCGACCGATAGTGCAAACATATCGGCAGCATGTTGGCGAGATATACGTCTTCATGGAGGACAATTCGAGCTCCCATCGTGCACATCTTTTGACTGTGTAGCGACATCTCTCGTCTAGAGTGGCCAACATGTTCTACAGGCATGAACCCTATCGAACATGTCTGGGGTGATTTGAAAAGGGCTGTTTATCGATGACGTGACCCACCAACCACTCAACGTCAAACTGCCGTTGAGTAGAGGACCAATATGGACCAACAGTGCCTTGATGAACTTGTGGATAGTGTTCCACGTCGAATACAGGCATGAATCAATGCTGGAGGACGTGCTACTGCGTATTAGAGGTACCGGTGCGTACAGCAGTCTGGATCACCACTTCTGAAGGTCTCGCTGTATGGTGGTTTTAAAAATTGTCTCTGAGCACTATGGGACTTAACAGCAATGGTCATCAGTCCCCTAGAACTTAGAACTACTTAAACCTAACTGACCTAAGGACATCACACAACACCCAGCCATCACGAGGCAGAGAAAATCGCTGAACCCGCCGGGAATCGAACCCGGGAACCCGGGCGTGGGAAGCGAGAACGCTACCGCACGACCACGAGATGCGGGCTGTATGGTGGTACGACATGCAATGTATGGTTTTCATGAGCAATAAAAAGGGCGAAAATGATGTTAATGTTGATATCTATTCCAATTTTCTGTACAGGTTTCGAAACTCTCGGAGCCGAGGTGATGCAAAACTTTTGTTAATGTGTGTATTTGTATTAAAGAATGGACTATGGGGTGGGGGTTGCGATAACGATGTAATTCGTTACATAATGCGCCGTCGTATTTACATACATGCCATCGGTTATCCAACTACCCCTGCCGCAGCACACACAAAAAATCACAGACACATACGCACACAGATTCACAGACACGCACACACACACAGACACGCACACACACACACACACACACACACACACGTACATTCACATAAACACTTGCTCACCTAACTAGGGCGTGGCTGGACCAGACACGGCATAATATCTATCACATGCACTAAACAGAGGTGAGGAAAACGTGTGACAGCGTGTCTTTATGGATGCTAATACGTGAACACGTGGAACTGCACACGTGGAGTAGATCACGGAATGAGACAATACTCGGCGAGTGGACTGACCTGCCCGTTGCCCCATGTCGTGTGGTAAGCACTGAGGACGCGTATTGCAGCATGTGTACATGCACCAGCGTCCATAGCGCATTTGTCGTCACTGCTTGTGGAGGAATGGATCACCCTTCCACAAGAAGTCCTTATCCACACTGCGGACAGCATGGGAACAACTTGTAGAGCATGCAGTGCCGTCGGTGGTGATTTCACACGCCACTATAAAGCAAGTCCCGTTTCTGTAATATCTAGGGCATGGGTTCTCACAGTTTTCCAACGCCCCCCTCCCCATTTATCTTTCTTTCCTAAGCACTTGTCATACTTGGCAAGAAAACGGCCCACGATATTTTATTTACTGTCTAATTACTACAATTGTCAGTTACAACAATAAAAATAATAATTACTCGTGTACAGATAAACATCTTTTTAAACTATCATAAACTTTCGTCATGCAAAGGCCATGAAATTTAACAATTAACCAGCTGACGTGGCTGCAAGCACGAGAAGATTTTGTTTATCCATATCGTCGCGAGACATGCATCCATACATTACAAAAAAATTGTTCAAATGGCTCTGGGCACTATGGGACTTAACAACTTAGGTCATCAGTCCCCTAGAAATTAGAACTACTTAAACGTAACTAACCTACGGACATCACAAACATCCATGCCCGAGGCAGGATTCGAATCTGCGACTGTAGCAGTCAAGCGGTTCCGGACTGCAGCGCCTACAACCGCACAGCCACCGCGGCCGGCAATACATTACAACTAGTTCATAAATAACCACGGTTTCAGATGCGGTTACTGGAACTGAGCAAACATATCTTTTTACAAATAATTTAATTTGTTAAGGTTCAACTGTTACTGTTTGTATTCCTTTCAAATCGTTTAGAATGTTTTAATATTTGGAAGAGCACAAAGTACAAATGATGATGGACCAATAGTCAACGCTCAGCTGCCCATTCAGAAACCTGCTATGTTCAAAACGATCATGCGAAAGCAGTATAAACAATAGTAGGGCTGGACACAATACAAACTTCGAAAATTTTATGATATTTGTACTGTTAGTGCTGTTTGGGTGTTTGAATGTGTGAGAAAAGCAGATGCGATCTTGAATGAATCTTTGAAACAGGAACCCGTAGATCACCTTCTAGCTGCAGTCGATGCCGAATTTTCGTCTTGACTAATGCTATTGTGGAAAATGTTGACCCACATAAGTAAGGTGGGATATTCATTCCGAATCTACACCCAAAAATGTTTAAGAGGATTTGATTTAAATTCATTTTGAAGTGTTCTGTCACTAGAGATTTCTATTAGCTCCTTCTATTGTTGACAAGTGGTCTGCAATGATACTGTCGAATGAATTGTGGATCCAGTCCTACTCAAATGAAGGTTTTGCAAAAACTTGTACCCTCACATTGTTGGCGAAGGTTTATGAGATGTAGTACGTCATTTCTACTGATGTTACCTTCATCCATTTTACTTCACGAAATCATTCAGACCAGAAGGTAGATCGCTGTTACCCTTCTCTACCTGAGTTTCGCACGGTCCCAATTTTCTCTTGAACCCCAGCTCTTTCTCGCTTAGACGACGATATCAGTATTTCGGACTTCAAGTGATACGTTAAAATAGTTCAATTTCTCAAAAACTTCGGCCAAGGAGCACAGTAGCAGATGAAGTTTTTCATTCAGAAACGCATTTTCTCGCGCGGATTTTTTCGAGCATACTAATACGATGCACTGTCATGCACTGACAGACTATACTTTCCGTATAGCTTATTCCTTTTTTCCCATAATTTCGAAAATCTTTCACTATTTAACACCGGCGTACCCTTCTTGCGTCTAGGCAATTCCTATGAATATGCCCCGAATTTTCTTAAGACTTGTTTCCATTACGAAGCGCGATATCAGAACTGCCTAATCGATTCCCTTATCTTTCCTAAAGTCGAAGAGATCTTCATCTTCTTTTTCACCCTTCTACATTTTATTTTTGTCAGCAGCTTGAATGAATGAGTTGTTGAGCTGATTGAGCGATTGCTGCTTCCAATCTTCGAAATCGTGTGGATGAGAATTTTTGATGTATCTGGTGGTCCATGTCGTTGGTGGGCTCTCCAAATAGCTGGAGATTTGGGTGATTCTCCAGTTACTGGCAAGCTCCTTCCAGACGGCGATTGAGGACCTCCATCTACTTTTGTTGTTGTCCGGATAGAAAGGTCTCTTTATTGTAGGGACTGCAGATACTTCGGCTGCACGGATGGAATACGGCACCATGACACATTCTGACGTGCACGCCAGATCTTCAATTAGGTCAACTCTTCCCAACACTTTGTCCACTCAGTTTAATTTCGTTAACGAACTGCCCCACAGACACTAACGCGAGCTGTTGCAACACAGAAAACAAGGTATTCGCACACAGGGAAAAGCTTGCACTTTTTCAGTACGGCATTGGCACTGCCGGGTGTGTTTTCATTACCTCGCGTTACACGCAACACACTGCGCCGTATTTCCACTTTACTGTGGGAGGGGGAGGGTGGGAGGTGCGCGTTTGGAAGCCGTATATGCCCAGCCAATGCGTTCCCTTCCACCGCCGTTAATTTTCACCGCGCGTAGTTTCAGGGAACTGGAACGCCATTGGCTCCGCAGTTTGTTGCTTTTGTTCCGAGAAACTGGACGCGGAAAATAAATTACGCTCGTTTTACAATATAATTTACGGTGCGGGGCCGATTGTGTAGGCTCGCCTGTAGCGAGTCTGCCTGTATACACGCAGAGTGATTAATGCCGCCAGCGCGCGGACCATTAAAATAATTCAATAAATCACGGTCAGCGAGCTAAATGTAAACATTTTTATATGAGCCTCATAATGCTCCAATATCTTTCAAAACTTGTTAATTGCACCTGTAGGTTTCTCTCCATCACTAACACGATCTTCCTCTAAAGCCGATTTTGATATCTCTCTCTCTCTCTTTCTCTCTCTCTCTCTCTCTCTCTCTCTCTCTCTGTGTGTGTGTGTGTGTGTGTGTGTGTGTGTGTGAGTGTGAGTGGGTTGCTTGCGCATGTTTGGTTAGATAGGCTGAATAGATGTGTGGGAGCATATCTGCAAATGGGAGTAGCACACGCCTTCCCTCTTAATTAAAGATTTAACTGTGGCATTGCGTTTCCAGTTTCCTTACTAGTTATCTGCCCAGCTCAGATTCTTTAAATAAGTTCTTTCTAAGAAGTGCTAGTTATTCACGCAACATCGTGATTATGATGTGATAACTGCTGAACTGTGAGTGGTACACTGATATTTTTTCAGATATTTCAGTGGTAGAGGTGGATACTGTCTGCAAAATGAGTTGCGAATAGCAATAATAAGGAAGTAATAAAACGGAACGACACGTCTGATTCTGGTTTCAGTGCATGAATAGGGAAATGTAGCAGGCGTACGTATTTTCTTTCCAAAAGTTTTGTAGGAAATTGCCGGTTTCGAAAAGGTTTGCAGTAATGTGTAAATTTTACTGAAAGTCGCTAAATCCTCTCAGTTTCAAATATTGGGCGAACATACTGCGTGTAATGAGTAATTAGTGCCTTGAATAACACAAAAAAATTTCTGGTCCCCGAAACCCTTAGACAGTGTGTTTCCATTGGAACGTGCAAAAATGTAACAGGAAATAGAGAATACGTCACTGAAAATTTGTGGTAGGGAACCTGGGTTCGGGCCAACGGCCTTGCCGCAGTGGTAACACCGGTTCCCGTCAGATCACCGAAGTTAAGCGCTGTCGGGCTGGGCTAGCACTTGGATGGGTGACCATCGGGTCTTCCGAACGCTGTTGGCAAGCGGGGTGCACTCAGCCCTTGTGAGGCAAACTTAGGAGCTACTTGATTCAGAAGTAGCGGCTCCGGTCTCGTTAACTGGCATACGGCAGGGAGAGCGGTGTGCTGACCACATGACCCTCCATATCCGCATCCAGTGATACCTATGAGCTGAGGATGACACAGCGCCCTGTCAGTACCGTTGGGCCTTAATGGCCTGTTCGGGAGGAGTTGGTTATTTTAGTAAACCTGGGTCGGAGAAGCCAGCTTAGGGAGGTATAGAAATAAACTTGTCACTGCTTTGCCTAGCGTTCTGTTTTCCAGCTTATTTACAACTAACATGCGTGCAAGCTTACGCGTACTGTGATGGTTATTGACATTTGCACTCTTTTATTCCTGCAAGGAAGAGCGTGGGTATTTGGAGGTCATGATGCAGGTTTCGTTTACTTTACTTGCCTATACGGTGGCTCTGTTGTATCGTGTTTGCATTGTCCCATGACAGAATGTGCTGTGAATCGACGGCAGACCTATTCATTACTAAGTGCTATTCAGAGACAAACAGTACGATACCATGGAGCAGTACCGGTAGTGTTTAGCGGAACTCACTGATATGCACCTTGTGTATGGAGAAGTACGCCGCAATGCTCTCACTGTTGAAAGACTGTACAGGGAACGATTTCCTAGCAGGTATCATCCGTCACGATGAATGTTCATCTCTCTCCATCGACGAATGTGGGAGACACTTTCATTGGAAAAAAGAAACGAGGGACCAGGCAACACAAGGACGACTCGCACAGTCGATTTTGAAATGGAGGTGCTGGAACGTGTTGCAGTTGACTTAATTACAAGTATTCGACGTCGTTGTTGTTGTGGTCTTCAGAGACTGGTTTGATGCAGCTCTCAATGCTACTCTATTCTGTGCAACCATCTCCCAGTACGTACTGCAGGCTACATCCTTCTGAATCTGCTTAGTGTTTTCATCTCTTGGTCTCCCTCTACGATTTTTACCCTCCACACTGCCCTCCAGTACTGAACGGGTGATCCCTTGATGCCTCAGAGTATGTCCTTCTTCCCAATTCTATTCAATACCTCCTCATTAGTTGTCTGATCTACCCATCTAATCTTCAGCATCATTCTGTAGCACCACATGTCGAGAGCTTCTATTCTCTTCTTGTCTGAACTATTTATCGTCCACGTTTCACTTCCATACATGGCTACACTCCATACAAATCCTTTCAGAAACGACTTCCTGACACTAAAATCTATACTCGATGTTAAGAAATTTCTGTTCTTCAGAAACGCTTTCCTTGCCATTGCCAGTCTACATTTTATATCCTCTCTACTTTGACCATCATCACCATCGTAGTACTGCATGTGAAATGGGCGCGGAAAATACTAGCGTATGGCGAGTACTCCACGAACAATAATTACATCATTATCACCCACAACTAGTCCATGCAATGCTTATAGTTGACTTTGCCTTAAGGGTCGCATTGTGTCAGTGGTTGCCCCAACAATGGATTGATCAACCAGATTTCCTCCAAATCCTGCTGTTTACTGACGATGAATCATTTGATCTTAGTGGAATAGCCGCGTCTGGCATGAAGAAAACACTCACGCTGTATTACAGTTACACCATCAAGTGGGTTTTGTTGTGAATATCTGGGCCGGCACGAATGGCCACAATCGCTGTTGCCCATATATTAAGCCTGGTCGTCTGAATGGCCACCTGCACTTTGTTCCGCTATCTCCCAGTCTGGACACCGTATCAAGTATACTTAAAATGTACTCAACGAATGTGACGAAAAGAATGTAAGGAAACTTAACGCTGACTTTATTGATATTTACGCCTAGCAAGAGCGGAGCGGACACAAGGAAGAATCATGATAATATGGGGGACCGGAATCTCTGAGTTCTCATTGTTTAACAGCGTGATGACTGGGTGTTGTGTGATGTCCTTAGGTTAGTTAGGTGTAAGTAGTTCTAAGTTCTATGGGACTGATGACTATAGATGTTAAGTCCCATAGTGCTCAGAGCCATTTGAACAATTTTTTTGTTTAACAGCACGTGACTCACCGCCTTGTTAATATAGAATCTGTTAAATTTCATGTCTACGTAGGGCGTTCATGGTGGCAAGAAAACGTAAACCTAATCTCAGGGATTGTATTTCGTATTATTCCCTTAAAAAATATAATCTTTGTCTTGTTGAGAAGCGGCCAGTGTCTCTAATGAGCTGGATGTTCTTAGTTTTTACTTTAATACGAAATAAATTAATGTATTCCATTTCTTTTCTTTTTAATTATGATGCGAGTCTTTTAAAGCGTCCGTTGATGACGGAACGCAATGAAATTGTTCCTACGCAAGATGTCTGCCAAGAATGGTCGATAGTTCGGTCGTCCTTGTTGTTTATCAAGGGTAATGAAAATCTTAAAAATAAAACTTCTGCTTGAAGGTCACTATACGCATGAAAGAAAAATGCACGATTAGCATAAATTACTATATATTGTTTAAAGTTCACAACTTACAATGCGAAATAGCCGCCGTAGCGTGCGTTATCTTCAAAGCTAGAACAGAGAGTGAGTAACAACGCTGATATTTTTGGTTTCTTGGACCAGCGAGTAAAAAAACAACTGCATAATTACATCACAGATTATATACAGTTATCTTATTTATTATTATTTCGTTGCCTTACAAATTACAGTTATGACATATTCAGAGGTTTATAATTTTCATTTGACTATGTTTTGTGTCCGACTTGTCGCACGATTTAATATTTTATACCGCGTGTCGGTACAACTTGAGGTTTCTGCAGAGCGTTGGAGAACGTACCGTTGGCTGCTCGTGAGAGAATGTGGATATAACATGACGGTGCACCGTCTTGTTTTATCCACATCCTCACTTTAGTGTGGACATCCGCTACCATCTTACTGTTGTATTTCCTGGTCACTGGATTGAAAAGGGAGGTCCTATTCCATAGCTTACGATACCACCTAACCAGAATCCCCTTGATTATTTCACATGTCTATGAGATGGATGCGGAGATGGAATTAACTTCCAGAACTGTGGCTGCCTGTGACGTGATTCGAAACACGCCAGGAATATTTGTCAGGGTGCTTCAGAATCTTGTTCGCCGATATCATGCTTGCTTTGAGGTTGTTGGCCGACAGTTTCAGCACACTTTGTAAGACACAGTACAAGCGGTACGTCCACTGTGTCAGCGATGGTACTTGCAGCTAACTGTAACTAATGTAAACGAAAAGCTGGCCGCTTTGGCTGAGCGGTTCTAGGCGCTTCTCTCTGCTCTTACGGTCGCAGGTTCGAATCCTACCTTGGGCATGAATATGTGTGATGTCCTTAGTTTAGTTAGGTTTAAGTATTTCTAAGTCTAGGGGACCAATGACCTCAGAAGTTAAGTCCCATAGTGCTCAGAGCCATTTGAACCATTTCCTCTGATGATAAGATTGAGCAACGTACCTACTAATGTACGAGGGTCGGTCAAAAAGTAATGCCTCCCATTTTTTTTCTACTTAAAGAAATTAAGTTAAGTGAAAAATTTGAATTTGGCGCCATTCCTCAAACCTTCTTCTGCAATCCACTGCAGTAGTAACTTTCTGTGTCAACAGGTGGCAGCACAGCAGAAGTTTGTAAGATGGCCGACATCGATGTTCGTTTGAGACAGCGTTGTGTGATTGAATTCTTGAATGCAGAAGGTGAAACGCCCATACGCATTCATGAAAGACTGAAGAAGGTGTATGGTGTTGTGACAGTGGATGTCAGCACTGTTAGACGATGGGTTCGTCGTTGTAAGGAAGCTGAAGGGCAAACACCGTTGACTGACGAAAAGCGGAGCGGCAGGCCGGTGAGTGCAGTGACTCCACACAACATTCAGCAAGTTGATGACATCATTCGTGGTGACCGTCGGGTGACTGCAGATGAAGTGTGTCGCATTATTTCTCTTAGTAAAGGCAGTGTGATCACGATTATTAAACAATTGGGGTACTCAAAAGTTTGTGCACGGTGGGTTCCAAGAATGTTAACCGATCAGAATAAAGAGGCAAGGAAAACAATAGCCTCCCAACACTTGCAGCGCTTCCGTTTGGAGGGAGATGAGTTTCTGAAAAAAATTGTGACCGGGGACGAAACATGGGTGCATTTTTTTGAACCCGAATCAGAGAGGCAGTCAATGGAGTGGCGTCACACAAGCTCGCTGAGGAAGAAAAAATTCAAAACTGTGCGATCGGCAGGGAAAGTTATGGCAACAGTTTTCTGGGATACAGAGGGTGTGATTCTGGTTGATTTTTTGGAGCAGGGATGCACAATAAATTCTGTTCAATACGTCACAACCCTCAAAAAACTTAAAGCACGTCTTCAGCGAGTTCGCCCAACAAAATCAATGGCAGATGTTCTTCTTTTGCATGACAATGCAAGACCACACACCAGTCGTCACACCTCTGACGAGATTGTCAAAATTGGATGGGAAGTTTTGCCTCATCCCCCATACAGCCCTGACCTGGCACCATCAGACTTCCATCTGTTCGGGCCACTAAAAGAAGCTCATCGTGGGATTCATTTTGAAGATGAGGAGGCCGTCAAAACATCCGTGCGTCAATGGCTTAGGAAGCAGAGCTGTGATTTTTACCGTGCTGGGATACATGCCCTTGTTCAAAGATGGACCAAAACTGTAGAGATGGGCGGAGATTACATTGAAAAATGACAAAATGATCCTCAATGTTGTGGTTTTCAACCTATGTAATTGCATTTAAATTTCCTGACAATTAAACGTAGAAAAAAAAATAGAAGGCATTACTTTTTGACTGACCCTCGTAATTCTTCATGCTTTGCCAGCGATCTGTTGACATCTTGGATATTCGGGAATCCAGCCGGATGTTCGCTTCGGACATTACAGACCAGATCTGACACACCCCAGATCATGAACTCGACTTCAGAAGACGGCCAGGCCGGGTGCGGACGGCGGAGGGAACACCGGCGACCAGAGAGGGACAATGTAGCCGCGTCTGGCGGGCGCGGACCACAGATGGAACACTCGACTCGGCGCGGACCGATTAGGAAACGCCCAGCTCCTCCCAGGCATAAATACTGGACTCGATCGACCCAAGGACCAGCCTCAGGTAGCACCTGAAGAAGACAGCGAGGCACGCTGTTGAAATATCGTGCGAGAACGACGCGAACATCCGGCTGGATTCCCGAATATCCAAGATGTCAACGTACCTACTAGTTAACTGAGGCTTTCAGTAACATTTTCCGTTTCATCTGGAGGCGAGTCTGGTGGTCGATGTAAAGATCCGTTTACTTTTCCCACCTTATGTAGCAAAAATGTTGAAAATTTGGTGACTGATAAGGTACTGAATAAGGAGGTTCTGCTCAGAAAGAGAGGGGAATGAAGTATGTGGAAGATACTGATTAGGAAAAGGAACACGATGGTAGGACACTGTTAAGACATCAGGGAATGACTTCCTCGGTACTGGATGGAGCTATAGGGGGAAAAGCTGTAGAGAAAGGCAAAGATTAGAATACAGTTGGAATACATCCATCAAATATTTGTGGACGTAGGTTGCAAGTGCTACTCTGAGACGAAGAGTAGGCACAGGAGACGAATTCGTGGCGAATTGCATCAGACCAGTCAGAAAACTGATGAATAAAAAGAAGAAAAATGTAGCAATCAGTCTCACATAAAACTTAAATAATTATCTTAGTGGATTTTATTGTAAGCTGCCGCAATTACACCACTCCCATTTTCACTTGCCTATTGTTTCAATATACTTGTTCACATGTATTTACCCAAAAAAGAAAATCTCACTGTCGTTTAATGTTTGAGAAAGCATTCAGTAGTTGGTACTATGTGAATCACAACAAGTGCAGTTTGCTGTTATAATACGTTCCTAGAGAAGGTAGCACACAAATTTATTGCTCCTACGTATATTCCCTGAAAAGACAACGAAGGTGAAATAACAGCAATTTGATCTTAAATGGAAACCTACCAATAATTGTTTCTCTGTGAACCATTCGTGACTGGAGAAGGAAAAGGGAAAAGTGACAGTGGTAACCTATTTAGATGCAGATGAAGATAAGCTTATAACACGAATCTGATGGTCATAATATGTAATGATGCCATCACGATTCACCAGCATTAGTGAGGTGGATTAAGGCAGTAGGTAATTGCTTTATATGAATGACAAATCTAGAGAGTATGTAACCTCCCCCACACTTATTGACCTCACTGTCAGTAAAAATTAAACTGTGTGTACCTAATGGAAATTTGGGAAAAGCAATCATCACCGAAATTAATCTGTCGGTAAAGCGGGTGGAAAGGGTTACATCTAAATGAAAGGAAATTAATTTTGAAAAGGGATAAAGTTAATAAACAAAGTAAATGTGCGGTCGTTATGTAGACAATTAACTGGCGTTAATGAGATATTTGAGATTTGGGGAAAATTACGGTCGCCAGTCCTATGGACAACTACTATAATAACTGAAAAATAAAGATTATTGGGCCGCTGGTGGCAGAGCGGTTCTGGCGCTACAGTCTGGAACCGCGCGACCGCTACAGTCGCAGGTTCGAATCCTGCCTCGGGCATGGATGTGTGTGTTGTCCTTAGGTTAGTTAGGTTTAAGTAGTTCTAAGTTCTAGGGGACTTATGACCTCAGCAGTTGAGTCCCATAGTGCTCAGAGCCATTTTTTTGAAAGGTTATTGCACATATAATTAGCACTAAAAGCGTGGCAACTGAAGGTTGACACGTGTTGTGTGAAAACTAAATGTTTGTCAGAAGTAATAAATTTCGCTACACTCTGACTTAATTTAGCAAATGAATTAATAAAGCCGGAAAATTGTGAACTTCGTTTCTGAAGCACTACGAAATTCAATAAAATAAGGTTAGTCTTGGGCTACCTCAACAATCATTTCAAAAGCTACTTGAATCCACCCAATTTAGAAATAAGAGATTTAACTTTGAACTTGAATTAAATGATTCTGAACAATTAACAATAGCAAAATTTAGTACGTACCAAGCTGAGGTGCAGTCACAGGTAAACTAAAATATGGTAACAAAACTCGCACTCTTAATTTGTGTTTGTGTACTCTAAATATTGTAGCCAGCTATGAATACCTTAACTGAACTTTGAAATTAAAGCAGTGAAATCGAATGATATTTTCTTAATGCTGGCGTTTGAATTTCAACGACACTCGAGTTCATTTCGGAAAAGGAAGGGACCATGCTTGGTAATGCAATTGGGACAATAAGCAACAAAGGTTCATGCTAAGTTGCTGTATTTTAGCGATGCTAATGGAAAAGTTAGAAAAGCTGAGGTCTGCCATACAGTTCTAAAACTTTACGTGCTTTCTGTCTTCCTTGATGGTTGATTGAAGGCTTGAAGTCGTCTATCAAGGAGGTGGCGACAATCACACATTGTCGGCCGTAGCTGTTGCAGAAGCTGGATATTGGCACGCCTTCTTCTCTACACGGCCACCAGGCGAAACGGGCTCTTGATGTGTGCCTGCTGATGTTTCCCGCCCGCGACACCGTGCCAGAAACTATTATAGCAAGTCGAGCGAAATTACGTGCTGCCAAATACTGGAAGCGCGGTAACTAGCGGGGGCGTCACTCAACACACCTGCTCCACCGCCCTACTCCAGACTCCCACTCTGCCCGCGCTCCACGTGGCAAAGTTAACACTACCAAAGATCCTAAACACTTTGGTTCTCCACACGACCTATCGATGTAATCGTTTGATAGCATAGTTTTCCCTAGGCAAGACCCAGCGTAAAAATACGAATAGTACTTACAAAACAAACCAATTATACATCGACATAAATGCATAAATATATACATGTATATATATATATACAAATAGTAAAACAATTACAATATATAAAGACACAGAAATGTCATATCTTCAGGTAACAAAATAAGGAAAACATTCATAGTAGAATAGATGGAAATAGGATATGCCTTTCCGGCAATACAAGTAGTATAGACAGAAGGTAAGAGAAATGATAGATAACAATAAGGAGGGAGCATAGAAGATAGTGTGTGATGAAGAGATTGGAGAGGGAGTAAACCATAAAGACGGAGAGAGTGAAAGAGAAGTAAGGAGATAAAGTCAGGATATAGAGGCAGTAAATAAGTAGAAAGAAAGGGTATTAAGAAATGAGTGGAACAAGTGTCAAAGCGGTTTTAATGAACCATAGTGAGACTGAAAGAGAGGTATAGAGAGAGGGAGTGAAAGCGGGATAGAGAGACAAAAAATGATGCGAGAGGGAGCGAGATAGAAGAAGTGAGTGAAAGGGAGCAAGTGCGGGAGAGGTGGGAGGGGGCGTGTTCTTGATGGGTGATTAGTATAGGTAGGTTCCCTCACCGCTGCAGCGCACGTCAAGCTGACACAGCACCCCGAGGAGATCTCAGCCGGAGAACTTGAGACTTGAGTGGCAAGTAGGCGGGGCTCCAAGTGACAAGCTGCGCTGTTCTCTGGTGCTGCCGCCGAGTAGCTGTGAGTCTGGAGGAAGCAGTTAAACTGACGCAGCTCGGGGCACACGACGCCTGTGCTGCGTTTAGCTGTCACTGCGTAACAGATGCCAAGGAAATTCTCTACTACACAGGAAACAATTATCTGTTTCTGTCTTACACCTGGGATTTCAGCATGTTCTATTCCTTCTTCAGTTTAATCGTTTATCATTTGGGAAGTTGTACGTGCATGAATTTCTGACCACCTAGAGGCCAGCAACGTATGATTCGTAGACTACCGTAAAGGGGAATACGAATACCGCATCTCGCCAAAGTTAAATTTTTTATTTTTTTGTACCTTTATCTCTGTTACTGATGCAGTTAGAACCTTAGAAATTCTGACATGCTCTTTCAGCAAGCATTGTTGTCTCACTGAACTACAATAAATATTTTTTTGTGGAAGATATTTATGAATATTTTATCAATTAGCCATTGTAAGTGGGAAATACACTCCTGGAAATTGAAATAAGAACACCGTGAATTCATTGTCCCAGGAAGGGGAAACTTTATTCACACATTCCTGGGGTCAGATACATCACATGATCACACTGACAGAACCACAGGCACATAGACACAGGCAACAGAGCATGCACAATGTCGGCACTAGTACAGTGTATATCCACCTTTCGCAGCAATGCAGGCTGCTATTCTCCCATGGAGACGATCGTAGAGATGCTGGATGTAGTCCCGTGGAACGGCTTGCCATGCCATTTCCACCTGGCGCCTCAGTTGGACCAGCGTTCGTGCTGGACGTGCAGACCGCGTGAGACGACGCTTCATCCAGTCCCAAACATGCTCAATGGGGGACAGATCCGGAGATCTTGCTGGCCAGGGTAGTTGACTTACACCTTCTAGAGCACGTTGGGTGGCACGGGATACATGCGGACGTGCATTGTCCTGTTGGAACAGCAAGTTCCCTTGCCGGTCTAGGAATGGTAGAACGATGGGTTCGATGACGGTTTGGATGTACCGTGCACTATTCAGTGTCCCCCCGACGATCACCAGTGGTGTACGGCCAGTGTAGGAGATCGCTCCCCACACCATGATGCCGGGTGTTGGCCCTGTGTGCCTCGGTCGTATGCAGTCCTGATTGTGGCGCTCACCTGCACGGCGCCAAACACGCATACGACCATCATTGGCACCAAGGCAGAAGCGACTCTCATCGCTGAAGACGACACGTCTCCATTCGTCCCTCCATTCACGCCTGTCGCGACACCACTGGAGGCGGGCTTCACGATGTTGGGGCGTGAGCGGACGACGGCCTAACGGTGTGCGGGACCGTAGCCCAGCTTCATGGAGACGGTTGCGAATGGTCCTCGCCGATACCCCAGGAGCAACAGTGTCCCTAATTTGCTGGGAAGTGGCGGTGCGGTCCCCTACGGCACTGCGTACGATCCTACGGTCTTGGCGTGCATCCGTGCGTCGCTGCGGTTCGGTCCCATGTCGACGGGCACGTGCACCTTCCGCCGACCACTGGCGACAACATCGATGTACTGTGGAGACCTCACGCCCCACGTGTTGAGCAATTCGGCGGTACGTCCACCCGGCCTCCCGCATGCCCACTATACGCCCTCGCTCAAAGTCCGTCAACTGCACATACGGTTCACGTCCACGCTGTCGCGGCATGCTACCAGTGTTAAAGACTGCGATGGAGCTCCGTATGCCACGGCAAACTGGCTGACACTGACGGCGGCGGTGCACAAATGCTGCGCAGCTAGCGCCATTCGACGGCCAACACCGCGGTTCCTGATGTGTCCGCTGTGCCATGCGTGTGATCATTGCTTGTACAGCCCTCTCGCAGTGTCCGGAGCAAGTATGGTGGGTCTGACACACCGGTGTCAATGTGTTCTTTTTTCCATTTCCAGGAGTGTATTTCATGTAATTGTCTCTGACTCAGGAAAAAGGCAATCTGTGGGGCGGCGGGTGAAAATTATTTAAATGCCGTCTTATTCAGGCGTGCCTGTCAACTAATTTAGTGGTCAGCCAGAAAGCGAAGGGACGTATACTGACCTTAGATTCCAACCTGCACGGCCACGTTCTGATCCAGCCCACTGCAAGAAAAGTTTCTGTTCTCCCATTTCTTTGCGGGATCAGGAATATCATTTACATAAGTATATAGTTTCAGTTAAAAATTATATTACGTAAAGTTTCTCACGTACAACTAGAAGATTCACTATGTTCAATTGAACACATGTCTTTCTATTCTAACAGCACATTTAGCAGTACAAAGGCGACCTCTTCGGTACTTACCTACCACACTGTCTTTCGCTCTGACTAAATATACTCAACTAAAAGTTTGCAAAAAATGTTTAAAGCTAATGTTCACGTAAAAGTGGAAATAAAGTCACCACTGGCGACGCGGAATTGTAATTCACACGGACGGTACACTAACAGTTGCTTTGACGAATTCTAAGCGATCCAGTACGGTGTACAGTGCGATAGTGAACTCGAGAGTTCACTGTCCGTTTTTAACGCAAAATACGCGCTTTGACACAGCTCGGCTCTGACGTCATCCGAGGCAGAGCGCCATCCGACGTTTAACAAATGGCTCTGAGCACTATGGAACTTAACATCTGAGATCATCAGTCCCCTAGAACTTAGAACTACTTAAACCTAAGTAACCTAAGGACATCACACACATCCATGCCCGAGGCAGGATTCGAACCTGCGACCGTAGCGGTCGCGCACTTCCAGACTGTAGCGCCTAGAACCGCTCGGCCACTCCGGCCGGCGACGTTTAACAGATTTGGGTCTTAAAGTAGCTGAATGCGAAGTGAAGTTTACTGCTGCCTCTCGGGGTGTGCTTATAAAGGACCCGGAGCGGACGGCTGAGGGAACATTTCTTGTCTACGGCTATCTGCATACTGCACCTAGTATCCAAATGGTTCAAATGGCTCTGAGCACTATGCGACTTAACTTCTGAGGTCGTCAGTCCCCTAGAACAGAACTACTTAAACCTTCAGTCCGGAACCGCACTGCTGCTGTGGTCGCAGCTTCGAATCCTGCCTCGGGCATGAGTGTGTGTGATGTCCTTAGGTTAGTTAGGTTTAAGTAGTTCTAAGTTCTAGGGGACTAATGACCACAGCAGTTGAGTCCCATAGTGTTCAGAGCCATTTGAACCATTTGTAGCGCCTAGAACCGCTCGGCCACTCCGACCGCCCTGCAGCAGCCTCCGATCGATCGCTTTCTCGGGCAAATAAACTTTAATAATATAGTTAAAAATTACTTCAGAAACCTCTTAATATTATTTTTATTCGGTTAAGTTGTTTGAAATCACCGAAAAAGTTTCAACTCGCTAGAATAAAAATTTTGCCTTCTTTTATAGTGGAACTAACCGTAGATTGTTACCTCTGAAACATATCTTTACTAGAACTTACGTCGACAGTTATTAATACTACAACTCTCAATTTTAGTATAACTCTATCAGTTGGTAGGTTTTAACATCCACTTTAACCAAAATTTTCTAGCATTAAAATTCCAGGTACTTAATCAACAACAAGTGAGTACATTTCAGTTACAAAATTTGTTTTTAGTTAATTACTGAAAAACAATAAGAGTTCGCTTAACGTGGTCTTTCAGTTATTATTTTTGGGGTGAACTGAAGCCTAAAACAAATTTTCATCTTTCGAAGTCCAATATTTAGCGCCCATGATTTTTCCTATGAACGTGTATTCCGGTGTTACTTTTTGATATATGGTTTTGTAAACCTGCACCACTTATTTATGAGCTCTAACTGCACCTTCTGAATAAATGTTGGCTTTGTAGCTTCATTATTTAGTGCCACTTATTTTTCTCTTAAAAAGGCATTTTTACGTAAACTATGAAGTCTAGAACATAAAGACTTGATATTTGAAACATTATTGCACCTAACTATATCCAAACGAAGTTGTAAACATAAATTTTTATTTTTAATTTCATACTTAATTGTGGTGCTACACTTGCGCGCTACGCGCAGACGCGTTATGGTGACGTGGCGCTACTAGCAGTGAACTGGGGTAAGTCCCGGCACACTCACTAACCTCTGTATCTCACACACGACACAGCGCTTGCTTTGCTTCAAATCCCTATTATAATTCTGCTCCAGGGGAACTTTTTATTTTTTAGCATTTCTAACATTTTATTCTCAATGATACGTTGGTTTGTGAGGTAGAGGCAGTTACTTTTCAGTAGCGTATTAATCCATATGTCCGCAGCTCGTGGTCTTGCTGTAGCGTTCTCGCTTCCCGCGCACGGGGTCCCGGGTTCGATTCCCGGCGGTGTCAGCGATTTTCCCTGCCTCGAGAAGACTGGGTGTTGTTGTGTTGTCTTCATCAACATCATTCATCCCCATTGCAGTCGGAGGAAGGCAATAGCAAACCACCTCCGCTACGACCTTGCCTAATGGGCGGTGCTGGTTTCATGCATCGTTCCCTATCCTCTTCGAAGTATGGGACCTCATCATCATCATCATTAATCCATATGTGCTCTAAAGCACTCCGTCTTCAGGCCACAATTGGCCCATCCGGACCGTCCGAACGCCGTATCATCCTCAGATGAGGATGTAGATAGGAGGGGCGTGTGGTCGGCACACCGCCCTCCCGGTCGTCATGATGGTTTTCTTTGACTAGAGCCGCTACTATTCGATCGAGTAGCTCCTCAATTGGCATCACGAGGCTGAGTGCACCCAGAAAAATGGCAACAGTGCATGGCGGTCTGGATGGTCACCCATCCAAGTGCCGGCCATGCCCGACAGAACTTCGGTGACCTAACGGGAACCGGCGTATCCACTGCGGCAAGGCCGTTGCCATATGTGCTCTAAGACAAATAAAGAAAATTAAAGACGCACCACGAAATAACTATCCGAATGAGACTGAAATCGGTAGATGTGACGTACATGTACAGACAATAAATGATTACAGTTTCTAGGACGTCTTCAGTCACGTGGTCGCTGGCCATCTGGGACCAACACTGGAGGCAGTTCCATTTCAGTCAATGAGATTCCAGGCCGAAGACGTATCTGGGGACGCCCCAAACAGCGGTGGAATACCGTAGTGACTATGGCTCTCCATACTGTGTGAACCAGCAGTGCTGGTCTGGACTGCCATTTCTTTTCATAGCAGGGCACCTTTCGGTTGACATCCGCGTCACCTTCGCAGCGTTGCAGTACGTCGGCGATATTCCACGTTACGTTTTGTTGTCCTTCATGACAAGCCATCCTGGGCTTAAGTTTCAACAATATAATGCTTGCCAGCAGATGGCGAGTGTCGTCTCGCTCCGCCAGACCCCACCTTGTCCAGCGAGTTCCCGGTTTCGAACATTAGGTGCAGGACCTTCCAGCCAGCTCGGGCCTCTGATGATCTAATGCGTCAACTGGACAGAATTAGGAGGGCATCCAGTAACGCTGTTAATGAATGCCAAGCCGAATAATTGGTTGTTGATGGGGCAGAGCTGGACCAACGTTTTATTGCCTTGCCCAGTTTGTGGAGCTCTTTCTCTTGAATAAATCATCAATTTTTTTCGGAAACTGCAATCATTACGTTCGTTCCTTTCCGATAAAATGTAGAACGCTATCTACTATTATCAGGACTTGACGACAAATGTTATTTTATTAGTTAACTTTTGCGACCGGTTGACCTTCCTGACGCCATAGTTATGAACGTAACATAAGTATGTGCGCCATCTGTTCTGTGTGTTCTCGTGCTGTAACAGTTTGCGTACTGTATTCTTAGAGGCGAAATATGGAAAAGCAGCTAGTAATAAGAGTCGAGGGGCATAAAGGGAAGCAGTTGTTGAGAAGGAAGTAAGACAGGACTGTAGACTATCCCCGATGTTATTCAGCCTGTACATTGAACAAGCAGTAAAACAAAGCAGAGAAAGATTTGGAGCAGTAATTAAAGTTCAAGGAGAAGAAACAAAAACTTTATGGTTTGTCGATCACATCCCAACATTTGCCTAAACGACTGTGGAAAACTACTTAAAAAGCACACACAGGATGGCGAGTGTACCAGACCAAATTTGGTTGAAATTCGTACAATGGTTTAGGAGGTGATATAGAACACACATAGACACATACATACATAAATGCAAACATCCATTTTTTTAAATATTATGTATGGATGCATCTAGCAAGTAATAGCCAAACCCAAAGGCATCAGCTAACGTTAAGAGCTTCTTAAGAGTATAGGTTTCCGGCTCAGTATCAAAGGTCCTTACTGCGGCAGTAATGTATTAAGGTGTGCTAAATTTTAATTAGGTGAATTCAGCCGTGAGCTAAGTAAAGTACGCCGCTTATATCAGGGCCAGAGGGGTAAGCAGTGCGGCCTCTGCGGGGTTAGGGGACGCGAGAGGGAGAATGGTTCATAGATTCTCTTCCAGTACTGACTCCTATATCCGAATGGATGGCGTCGCTGTCTTCGGTGCAGAAGGCCCCAGATTCGGAAACTGCAATCATTACGTTCGTTCCTTTCCGATAAAATGTAGAACGCTATCTACTGTTATCAGGACTTGACGACAAATATTATTTTATTATTTAACTTTTGCGACCGGTTGACCTTCCTGTCGCCATAGTTATGAACGTAACATAAGTATGTGCGCCATCTGTTCCGTGTGTTCTCGTGCTGTAACAGTTTGCGTACTGTATTCTTAGAGGCGAAATATGGAAAACTGCCCGAACAGCCCAACATTTGCCTAAACGAGGGTGGAAAACTACTTAAAAACTACACACAGGATAGCGAGTGCACCAGACCATATTTGGTTGAAATTGGTCCAATGGTTTAGGAGGTGATATAGAACACACATAGATACATACATACATAAATACAAACATCCATTTTTTTAATATTATGTATGGATGCATCTAGCAAGTAATAGCCAAACCCAAAGGCATCAGCTAACGTTAAGAGCTTCTTAAGAGTATAGGTTTCCGGCTCAGTATCAAACAAAGGTCCTTACTGCGGCGGTAATGTATTAAGGTGTGCTAAATTTTAATTAGGTGAATTCAGCCGTGAGCTAAGTAAAGTACGCCGCTTATATCAGGGCCAGAGGGGTAAGCAGTGTGGCCTCTGCGGGGTTAGGGGACGCGAGAGGGATAATGGTTCATAGATTCTCTTCCAGTACTGACTCCCATATCCGAATGGATGGCGTCGCTGTCTTCGGTGCAGAAGGCCCCAGATTCGATCCCTGGTATCTCCTCGTATTTTTGTGGCGTTGTAAGATCTGGAACGGGGTCGACGCACCATCGTGCTTGAATAAGGGAGCAGCGACACTATCTGAATTCATCTGTGTGTAGCGGGACTTTGAATTTCGCCGCGCTACACTCGTTCCCTCAGATATAAATTATACCGTCGCAGCTGTATGAGCGCTCGACGGCAGAGAAAATGTTTATAAGAAAATGAAGGTACAAAAATTGTAATACTTTTTGTTTACTACCCGCTCTTGTCTCTTGAGAGCGGAAGCTTAACTCCACTTATTCGCTAGTCTTGGTATGATTCAGACGTAAAAACTCATTCGTTAGTCTTGGTCTAATTAAGACGTAAAAACTTATTGATGTGCAGACATATTGTATTGTGGAAGCTTGTATGAAATTTGGAGGATGGAAGCAGCCGTAAAATACACTGCATTCAATATCGAATGGTTTTAATTCATAGACATTAGTAATTCCTGGACGATGAAATTTACTGCAATATTTTGGAGCAGCTACAACTTTTTCATGCAGAAATGAAGCAGGAGATTGTTGGAGAACAAGACCTGGACGCTGCACGAGAGAAGACACATTAACTTGGTAATGAATGAACTCGTAACTACGCCATTTCCCTCTGTTAATCACATTTTGTTATTCTCTCTTTCTCTTTCAAATGTTTTTGTAGTGGAAATTGGTTTGATTTTTGCTCAGAACGCCACAAGGACCACCCCAACTATAGCTTTTCCGAATCACGAAGTCCGAGAGGTTTTCTGTAATACAAAGTCCGATTTGCATTTCATTCTTTCCCCTTTTCACGCTCATTAACGATTTTAAAAACACCTTTTTATTTACCATTTCTTCCCACATTTCCAACCTTTTCTTTTCCTCTCCTTTTCTTTTTTATTAACCACTACATGCTGGCCATATCGACTGAAGTCATTGGTGAATTGTTTACCACATCTCACACAACCATAGATCGCTCCTCGTAGGGCCTTGTACGCAGCAGTCGGAATAGTTCTAGGGCCTAATCCGTTAGTGATGTTGACGTTTACACTGACAGGACAGCACTTTATTCGTACCAATTGGCTCCTGTCGTCTTAATATTGACACGGTAGTGACATGAATCATGACGCGTACTACTGAGACGGCCATCTTCAAATGGGATACTTCTTTGTAGCGATGAATATGAAACTAAATTAAAGCTGTTGTAATACAACGCACTGAGTAGACGAGAACTGGGGTTTAAATGATTTATCAGATTTCTGTGATGGTGTCTCACGTTCAAAAGATAGCATGTGTAGAACAGAGGGACCGAAAATCTAGTTACAATTTGTACATAAACCAAACGAAAGTAATAAGAGTCGAGGGGCATAAGGGGAAGCAGTTGTTGAGAAGGAAGTAAGACAGGACTGTAGACTATCCCCCATGTTATTCAGCCTGTACATTGAACAAGCAGTAAAACAAAGCAGAGAAAGATTTGGAGCAGGAATTAAAGTTCAAGGAGAAGAAACAAAAACTTTATGGTTTGTCGATCACACTGTATTTCTGTCAGATACAGCAAAGGACATGGAAGAGCAGTTGAAAAGAATGGACAGTGTTTTAAAGGAGGATATGACATGAACCTCAATAAAAGCAGAATAAGGATCATGCAATGTACTCAAATGAGGTGAGGCTAAGGAAATCAGATCAGGAAACAAGACACTTGAAGTAGTAGACCATTTTTGCTACTTGGACAGCAAAATAACTACTGATGGCCAGAGTAGAGAGGATATAATACGTATAATGCCAATGGCAAGAAAAACATTTCTGAAGAAGAGAAATCAGTTATCATCGAATATAGATTAATGTGTTAGGAAGTCTGTTCGATTAACAGTTTGGATAGAAAGAGAATAGAAGCTTTGTAAATGTGGTGCTATAGAAGAATGCTGAAGACTAGATTGGTCGATCACGTAACTAATGAGGTGGTACTGAATAGAATTGGGGACGACTTTAACAAAAGAAGGGATCAGCTGACAGGACACATTCTAAGATATCAGTGGATCAACCATTTAGTATTTGAGGGATGAGTAGGGGGGTATAAATCGTAGAGCGAGACCAAGAGATAAATACAATAAGCAGATTCTGAAGGATTTAGGTTGCAGTAGTTACTCGGAGATGAAGAGGCTAGTATACCATAGAGTAGCATGGAGAGCTACAGCAAACCAGTCTTCGGACTGAACACCACAACAGCAACTGTGCATTTGAATGTAAGTACGAACACTATTATCAATTTTGTGCATTTGACTGTAGGTACGAACACTACTATTAATCAAAGACATTTGCTCACGTATTGAAACCAAATACACTTCACCACGCTGTTATCAGATCGCTGACATTGGCAGAGAGCCGGCCAGTGTGGCCGAGCGGTTCTAAGCGCTTCAGTCTGGAACCGCGCGACCGCTACGGTTGCAGGTTCGAATCCTGCCTCGGGCATGGATGTGTGTGATGTCCTTAGGTTAGTTAGGTTCTAAGTTCTAGGGGACTGATAACCTCAGATGTTAAATCCCATAGTCCTCAGAGCCATTTCATTTCATTGGCAGAGATGTGAAACAGGTCACAGTCAGCGCCAAGTCTTTTGAATGTTGCCGGGTTTTTAGCGAACCATACGGTGTCAACCAACCAATTGCCCCGTTACTAAAGGGTGACAGTTACTGAACTACATGAAAAGAAAAAGGAAGTTAGTCACAAACCACGGCGTGCGCATACTTTATTCAACATGTAAACGTCACTACAGATATTCGGATTTAGGTTATGACATGTTCGATGTACCTGTCATAACTGGCGATGACTTGCGCAAACGAAAAGCGAAATTTTTTATTTTTATTTTTATTTATTTATTTATTTTTTTTTTCATCAGTCTACTGACTGGTTTGATGCTGCCCGCCATGAATTCCTTTCCTGTGCTAACCTCTTCATCTCAGAGTAGCACTTGCAACCTAAGTCCTCAATTATTTGCTTGACGTATTCCAATCTCTGTCTTCCTCTATAGTTTTTGCCCTCTACAACTCCCTCTAGTACCATGGAAGTCATTCCCTCATGTCTTATCAGATGTCCTATCATCCTGTCCCTTCTCCTTATCAGTGTTTTCCACATATTCCTTTCCTCTCCGATTCTGCGTAGAACCTCCTCATTCCTTACCTTATCAGTCCACCTAATTTTCAACATTCGTCTATAGCACCGCATCTCAAATGCTTCGATTCTCTTCTGTTCCGGTTTTCCCACAGTCCATGTTTCACTACCATACAATGCTGTACTCCAGACGTACATCCTCAAAAATTTCTTCCTCAAATTAAGGCCGGTATTTGATATTAGTAGACTTCTCTTGGCCAGAAATGTCTTTTTTTGCCATAGCGAGTCTGCTTTTGATGTCCTCCTTGCTCCGTCCGATTCTAATACTGGATCCCCTATCTCTTCTGTTTCTTCTTCTATCACATCAGACAAATCTTCACCCTCATAGAGGCTTTCAATGTATTCTTTCCACCTGTCTGCTCTCTCCTCTGCATTTAACAGTGGAATTCCCGTTGCACTCTTAATGTTACCACCGTTGCTTTTAATGTCACCAAAGGTTGTTTTGACTTTCCTGTATGCTGAGTCTGTCCTTCCGACAATCATATGTTTTTCGATGTCTTCACATTTTTCCTGCAGCCATTTCGTGTTAGCTTCCCTGCACTTCCTATTTATTTCATTCCTCAGCGACTTGTATTTCTGTATTCCTGATTTTCCCGGAAAATATATGATATAGCCTCACAAAAAGGAGTCGCGCGTGTTCAGATCTAGAGAATACGGGGGCAATCGAGCCCCATGTCAGTGGCCTCTGGGTACCCCACAGCCAGAATGCAGTCCCCAAAGTGCTCCTCCAGGACATCAGTCTCCTGCGTCGATAGGGTCAAGCTTTCTCCTGCAAGAACAACATCTTGTCGAAATCAGGGTCATTTTGAATAGTGGGAATGAAATCATCTTATAAAACTGTTACAAACTGTTCGATAGTCACCATGCCATCTCGGAATATCGCGCCGATTATTCGGTAACTCGACACTGCACACCGCACAGTCGTCCATTGAGTGCGAAGAGACATCTCGAACGCGAAATGCGATTTCTTAGTTCCCCAAATGCGCGAATTTTGCTTATTGACGACCCCATCCAAATGAAAGTGGACTTCATCGCTAAACCAAAGCATACAGTACCTACTAATTCCCATCAAGCCCGCGCCCTCACCGTGCAACTTGAACATCCTAACGCAAACCGTCTCAGTTTGACAGATGGCAGATTGTGATGGCCTGGAGGCTACGCACGTACATTCCGGAAACTGTACGACTTTTCGGCTGTTTGAGGAGTGCTCTTGTGGATGTCAAAACAACATGTGGCGAAACCTCGTCCAGAAGTCGTAGGGTTGGGCAGCGCACCCCTCATTACAGATGTCGGACGTCGTAGATTGGGCAGATTGGTAAAACAGGTCAGGCGGTGATCTGTGGCGGAATTAACATCCGACTTTAAAGCTGGTCAGAGTCCAAGTGCGTCTCAACGTACAGAGCACCGAACACTTCTAACGCTGGGCCTCCGCAACCGACGTCCCACGCCTGTGCCAATGTCAACACCACATCGGCAGTACGACTGAGATGGACAAGTGACCATCGGCAATGGACGTTGGCACAGTGGCAGAGCGTTTCATGCTCTGATATCTTCTTCATCATGTCGATGGGAGGGCGCAAATCCGTCGTCTTCTAGGGGAACAGCTCAGTAATACGTGTACGACGGGGCAGAGACAAGGCGGTGGCGGCTGTGTCCTGGTCTGTGGTACACTCAGGTGATCATCCACGGGTAAACTGGAGCCGTGCAGGACACCATAACGGACAAAGTACAAGAGACTACGTACTCCCTTCATGACGATCATGTTTCCGGAGAGCAGTGGCATTTTTCAGCAGGATAATGCTCAGTGTCACAAAGCCAGGAGCGTCTTGAAGTGGCTCGAGGAACACAGTGGCGAGTTCCAGTTGATGTGCTGGCCCTCAAACGTGTCAGATATGAACCCGAATGAACACATCTCCACTGTCTTTCAACGTGGCGGCATAGGTCATCGCTACCCTCCCTGGAATTTAAGGGTATCATGTGATTTGTGTGTTCATGTTAGGTTACAACCCCCTCCAGCGACTTACCAAGGTCTCATTGCCTCCATGCCATGACGCGTCTCCGCTCTTATCCTCGCTAAAGGTGGACATACCGGCTATTAGGTAGGTGGTCATAATATTCTGGGTGATCAGTTTAGATGTGAATGCGGGACTTCGGCTGATGAAAAACTCCTAGGAAAATGATACCCACAGCCGTAATTCATTCTAAAACATTTATTACTTAAGCGACCAGATTCGACGCTTCATTAGCCTGAACATTAGGATAATGAAGCTTTTAAACTGGTTGAGCAAATAACAGTTTTCTCAGGAGGAACTACGGCTGCTGGGATCTTTTTTCTACTACCTTTCAACAGTGGTCTGTGGAATGTTTTCATACCTGTAGACCAGTTCTGGACGTCCGCGTAGTGCAGACGCACGTCAGACCAAACACCACTAAGGAAGGAAATCTGGGGGCATGTTTTGAGTACTGATGCGTCGTCACGGACCTTTGGGGACCGTCTGCTTACCGTAGGATTATGTCTCTTGCCTGCTTCCACTAACACCACAACACCAAGCATAGCTAATCTGGTGTCGTGAAACAGTTCACTGGAGAGCAGAATGGCGCTTGTTGCCTTCAGTGATGAGAGTAGGTTCTGTCTATATGCGAGCGATGGACATACACGCGTACGGCAGACCACGGGTAAGTAGCGTAATTCCAGAATGCACTTGCCTACGACAGGTCCCATCCCAGAATTCATGGCATCAGGGGGTCGGTCATCAGTAAGGGTAAGTGGGGGCAAAGATGCGCATGGAGCATACGTCCGGATAATAAGCAAAATAATGAATTTCGTAAGTTGCCAATTACGTCTTATATCTGGTTTTATCGAGTGCCAGGCTCCCTACAAATTATTGTAAATGAAATAGCGTTGTATTACTCAGCTCCAGTTCAATGATCTGAAATTATTACTATCACAGAAAATAGACAAGTTTTAATAAAATTATTTCACTGGATTCCTTCAATTAATCTCACTGAATATTCTTACATAATTTCTTCCGTTCCGGCTATCAGACATTGTGCTGTGAAAAAATATTTTTAAATGTGATTGGATTCAGGATTTCCTAGAAGAAAGAACACAACATGTCATTCTTAACGGTTCAAAATCTGCAGATGTAGAGGTAATTTCGGGAGTACCGCAAGGAAGCGTGATAGGACCTTTATTGTTTACAATATACATAAATGACTTAGTTGACAACATCGGTAGCTCCGTGAGGCTATTTGCAGATGACACGGTTGTCTACAAGAAAGTAGCAACATCAGAAGACTCGTACGTACTCCAGGAAGACCTGCAGAGGATTAATGAATGGTGCGACAGCTGGCAGCTTTCCCTAAACGTAGATAAATGTAATATAATGCGCATACATAGGGGCAGAAATCCATTCCAGTACGATTATGCCATAGGTGGTAAATCATTGGAAGCGGTAACGACCGTAAAATACTTAGGAGTTACTATCCGGAGCGATCTGAAGTGGAATGATCACATAAAACAAATAGTGGGAAAAGCAGGCGCCAGGTTGAGATTCATAGGAAGAATTCTAAGAAAATGTGACTCATCGACGAAAGAAGTAGCTTACAAAACGCTTGTTCGTCCGATTCTTGAGTATTGCTCATCAGTATGGGACCCTTACCAGGTTGGATTAATAGAAGAGATAGACATGACCCAGCGAAAAGCAGCGCGATTCGTCATGGGGACATTTAGTCAGCGCGAGAGCGTTACGGAGATGCTGAACAAGCTCCAGTGGCGGACACTTCAAGAAAGGCGTTACGCAATACGGAGAGGTTTATTATCGAAATTACGAGAGAGCACATTCCGGGAAGAGATGGGCAACATATTACTACCGCCCACATATATCTCGCGTAATGATCACAACGAAAAGATCCGAGAAATTAGAGCAAATACGGAGACTTACAAGCAGTCGTTCTTCCCACGCACAATTCGTGAATGGAACAGGGAAGGGGGGATCAGATAGTGGTACAATAAGTACCCTCCGCCACACACCGTAAGGTGGCTCGCGGAGTATAGATGTAGATGTAGATGTAGATGTAATGGCGGCTAATTGTTAACAGTCAGAGATCACTGTTACGCGCTCCGCAGCATCTGCAAAGATGCTAAATAATTTTCAGTAAATATTCTTTTCATAAGATAAATGTGGCGTAGGTTCTTGAAATAACACATGGAGATCACTTTATACTAATATATTCTTACTGGCACACAGTTTACATCATTAAATATTTGCAATTACGTTACGACAAAAACAAATGCTAGCGCAGCACAATAGCATGCGTACCTTATTCCAACCAACACCAGAACGAGCAGAACAAAACAGACTACACAGAAGAATGAGCATTGCATTAGTTTTATACTCTTACAAAGATAATAATACTTCTTTTAATTACGTACACATTATAATCTCATACAATATAAATAATGTCTTTTCTGCATCTATCGATCTGTATTGTATATTTTTACAGTTAGTGTTATTACCTTCCGCAGATCAATCGATGTTTGCAGTACATTTTGAGTCACATACAGTCATTTTTATTTATGTTTCACCTAGATAATGGTGAATATTGCAAAAGGGACACTACAACCAGCAGCAAAATTTCAACAGCAAGCATGATGTTTCCATTTCATTACTTATTTGCTACCAACCCTATTCGCAACACAGTTTAAAAACAGAATTTATATACCATGTAGAGAAAAATTTTGTCACGAAATTTTAACCCTGGATAGCTGATGTCAGTAGGAACCAAAATTACTAAGGTTGTGTAGGTCGACAACGCACCATTTTTAAACTACGGAAACTTGGCACCAGGCGCTCCCATTGGCCGTGGGATTGCCCTGTCGTCGTTCTAAGGTTGACGGGCAGCGCTATGGTTGTCGCGGCCAATCGGAGCGCGTGGTGCCAAGTTTCCGAAGTTTAAAAATTGTGCGTTGTCGACCTACACATCATTACTAATTTTGGTTCCTACTGGCATCAGCTATACAGGCTTAAAATTTCATGACACAATTTATCTAAACCCTGTATATATTAGTGAATGTAGATCCAGAATTATAGAATCATACGACACATAGTTTTACTGATATGGCATAATAAACATTTACATGCGTGAAGAAGTAGCTTTTGTTTAAAATAGAGCGCAAATTATCAACACTGCATACATCGAGTGTTTCACAATGAAAACGGTTAGTGACATCCAACAGACTTTAACCATTATTTCAAAACCTTCCCAAAACTTTTTCTAATTTCCATGCATAAAATCACATATTTAAGACAAAATCTCATTTGTAATGTTATCAGACATTTGAAGCTGTTACATACATTGAACCTGAATTGTTAAAAGAATCTTGGATTCACTGTTAAGATACGAATTTATCTCGGTTGTCAATTAATGAGAAGATCGTTACATATGGGCCCGAGGCACCACCCCACAATATCAGTACCGCTCCTGAGCAAAAAAGTTTATCGATCACTGCCTTTGATGATACATTCCTGGAAATTGAAATAAGAACACCGTGAATTCATTGTCCCAGGAAGGGGAAACTTTATTGACACATTCCTGGGGTCAGATACATCATATGATCACACTGACAGAACCACAGGCACATAGACACAGGCAACAGAGCATGCACAATGTCGGCACTAGTACAGTGTATATCCACCTTTCGCAGCAATGCAGGCTGCTATTCTCCCATGGAGACGATCGTAGAGATGCTGGATGTAGTCCTGTGGAACGGCTTGCCATGCCATTTCCACCTGGCGCCTCAGTTGGACCAGCGTTCGTGCTGGACGTGCAGACCGCGTGAGACGACGCATCATCCAGTCCCAAACATGCTCAATGGGGGACAGATCCGGAGATCTTGCTGGCCAGGGTAGTTGACTTACACCTTCTAGAGCACGTTGGGTGGCACGGGATACATGCGGACGTGCATTGTCCTGTTGGAACAGCAAGTTCCCTTGCCGGTCTAGACATGGTAGAACGATGGGTTCGATGACGGTTTGGATGTACCGTGCACTATTCAGTGTCCCCTCGACGATCACCAGTGGTGTACGGCCAGTGTAGGAGATCGCTCCCCACACCATGATGCCGGGTGTTGGCCCTGTGTGCCTCGGTCGTATGCAGTCCTGATTGTGGCGCTCACCTGCACGGCGCCAAACACGCATACGACCATCATTGGCACCAAGGCAGAAGCGACTCTCATCGCTGAAGACGACACGTCTCCATTCGTCCCTCCATTCACGCCTGTCGCGACACCACTGGAGGCGGGCTGCACGATGTTGGGGCGTGAGCGGAAGACGGCCTAACGGTGTGCGGGACCGTAGCCCAGCTTCATGGAGAGGGTTGCGAATGGTCCTCGCCGATACCCCAGGAGCAACAGTGTCCCTAATTTGCTGGGAAGTGGCGGTGCGGTCCCCTACGGCACTGCGTAGGATCCTATGGTCTTGGCGTGCATCCGTGCGTCGCTGCGGTCCGGTCCAAGGTCGACGGGCACGTGCACCTTCCGCCGACCACTGGCGACAACATCGATGTACTGTGGAGACCTCACGCCCCACGTGTTGAGCAATTCGGCGGTACGTTCACCCGGCCTCCCGCATGCCCACTATACGCCCTCGCTCAAAGTCCGTCAACTGCACATACGGTTCACGTCCACGCTGTCGCGGCATGCTACCAGTGTTAAAGACTGCGATGGAGCTCCGTATGCCACGGCAAACTGGCTGACACTGACGGCGGCGGTGCACAAATGCTGCGCAGCTAGCGCCATTCGACGGCCAACACCGCGGTTGCTGGTGTGTCCGCTGTGCCGTGCGTGTGATCATTGCTTGTACAGCCCTCTCGCAGTGTCCGGAGCAAGTATGGTGGGTCTGACACACCGGTGTCAATGTGTTCTTTTTTCCATTTCCAGGAGTGTATTAACTTCAGTAACATTGCCAGATGTTCCAGGACTTTTACCCTAATCACATCACTATAATTAAATTAATTAAAGCCGTCAGTGACCCGTCGTCTTAAAGTTCTCATCACAACAACTATTGCCATGGAAACTAGTTTCGTAGACAGTAGTCTATATGAGGTTGAGTGACCCTTTCTTTTCCTTGAACAAAAGTGAACCATCTGAAAACATCAGGATGCTTCAAGTGGCTGTATACTGGTTTAATTGCTTCCATAACAGTCAGTCCCATATGGTTTTGATGGTAGTAAGCAAACATTTCTCTTTAGTCTTCTGTCACAAATTATTTTTACTCTGGGCATCCGCAGTTGTTGAAAGACATGATGTTAACAAGAATTCCGCTAATAACTCGTAAAACTGTTGTGTTACAATAAAATGACAGTTCTACCAGTTGTTAACGGAATTCTTAGTAATATCTGTCTTCTGACTGGTTTGATGCATTCCGTCACAAATTCTTCTCCTGAACTAATTCCTACATCTCAGAGCACTATTTGCACCCTACGTAGCTGATTTCTCCTCTTACCCTGTTTATTTCATTCTAGCGGATTTCTATTGCTGTATTTATGTCTTTCTTTGAATATTTTGAACTTATCCTATTTCGTCGATCACTTGATTTCTTCGGTTACCCAGTTCTTATGTCCAACAATTGTGATTGTAATTTTTAGAGCTGTGCACTTATCTGTAACTTATGGCTCTGAGCACTATGGGACTTAACATCTGAGGTCAGCAGTCCCCTAGAACTTAGAACTACTTAAACCTAACTAACCTGAGGACATCACACACATCCATGCCCGAGGCAGGATTCGAAACTGCGACCGTAGCGGTTGCGTGGTTCCAGACTGAAGCGCCTAGAACCGCTCGGCCACTCTGACCGGCTATCGCTGTACCCACATCCTTAGGCAACTTCGAACGCGTCTCATTATTTCTCAGAACTGTAGTACCCTACTTCTTTACACTCTCATTCCTGCGGACGATTCTCTTAAGCTTCCTTCAGCTCTTCATCCTTAATAAAGTGGTATCTTACTCCATATCTGCTTCTGGCTACGTCTTGCGATGCTGTATCTGATTTTGGAATCTCTGTCTTACCATGATGTAGTACAGCTGTAATATTTACGTGTCTTCCTGTCATTTGCAAGTACACATCTTTCCTTTACGATTCCTGAACACAGTATTCGCTATTGTCCGGGTGAAATACATTGCAGAAATCAGTTATCCTTTCTCCTCTTTCATTCCAGCTGGCAATCCCATATTCTCTCGCAACCCTTTCTTCTATTCTCCCCTTTAACCGCGTTTCAACCCAGCATAATTATTAGATTTGGCTCCCCCGTCGGAGATTCGAGTCCTCCCTCGGGCATGGGTACGTGTGTTGCCATTAGCGTAAGGTAGTTTAAGTTATTTAAGTAGTATTTAAGCCTAGGGACCGATGACCTCAGCAGTTTGGTCCCATAGGAACTTACCACAAATTTCGAATTATTAGATTTTCATCTCGCTTCACATGTTATATAACTGGCTCCTTATCGTCATAAACATTGTCTCGCCACCTTCTATTTGCAACGTCGGGATTAATGTATATCTGAATTGTCGCTGTTGCCCTTATTTCTAGCCTTAAATGGTCAGAATAATCCTATCACAGTACAGTTTATAGTATTTCACTCTCTGCACTACTTTCCCGCTCATGACGGATTCCACTCCCGTTTTATCATTTTCTTCTGCTGTTGATGTTACTCTATTTTCGTCTGATCCGAAATCCTTTTCTTCTTTCCATTTCACTTCACTTACCCCCCTACATCTAGATTGAGCCTTTCCGTTCTTCTTTTCAGATTCTGTAGCTTTCCTTACAACCATCAGACTTGTGGTTTCCGTGCTCCGTCTCCAGAGCTGTGTCTTAATCTCTCTACATCCTTTGGCTCACCAAGTCTCTAAATGCCACCAGACAGCGCAGCAGGGCGCTCAAGCTGTGGCATAGCAAGAAGACTTCATAATGAAGCAAAGTTTCCTAGTTATTGGTCAGAACTTGTGGCCACGGCGTAAATAATTCATATGCATCGTTGGCCACGTCGAGTACTCCGATATTTATTGTCACCGTCCTTTGTGCCAGGTAGCTTGAAGGTGAATAATTATTCTTTTTGCACCTCAAATGTGGTAGTTCAGTATAGTGCGGGAAGTTATTGTAGAGCTTGTTACCAGTTAAAACTATTTAATTACAAAAGACTGCATTTTTTGTCGAATGGATGACACTGTCCAGTAAGTCATGAGTTAGTCCTTCGAAACCGGAAACGTTGATTAACATTGACATATGCAGCAAAAACTAAAATGAATCACGTTAATCATTTGACTGATTTCTGATTGTTAATGTATCATTTATGTAACACAATTCAATTAAACTGAATGTTACTCACTTACTTAATTACTGCGTTTTCCACACAAACCGCAGTCGGTCTTTGGCCTTACCGATCATCCTCCTCCAGCGTCCTCGGTCCAGGTATTCATCTTCAGACAGCCCCAGCTTACTCATATCCTCTCTGACCTGGTCAATCCATCCGAGTCGTGGTCTTCCCCGTGGCCTTTTCCATCTAATATCTTCCTCCAGTACCTTCCAGCTGATCTGGCCTTCTCGACGCATTACGTGTCCATACCGCTCCAGTGTTCTTTCTTTGATCACAGCCACGGTGTCCATCGACTTATATAGCCCCTGCAATTCACAGTACTTTCTTTCCCTCCATTTATCTCCATCCTTCACTGGCCCAAAAATCTGAGGATGGCATTCTCAAATGTTAGGAGTTTTCTTTCCAACTTTTGGGTGATGGTCCAGGACTGTGCCCCATATAAGGCTACATGTTCTATTATTGTATTTTAGATCTTTGTCTTTGAGGATGTCGATAGAAGCCGGGACTATAACAGCCTTCCCAGAGCGAACCTTGATCTGTTTCCTGCTTGTATTCGTGTGGTAATTTACTGGTCTATCTCGTTCCTTTGATTGAGTATAACCCCAAGATATTTACAGTCTCTTACCCTTTCAAAGACTTTGTACTCTACCTTCCGGGGTCTGTCATCGTTTTCTCTGCTAACTACGAGGTATTTTGTCATATGCATATTCAACTTCAGACCTACTCTCAGAGCCTCTTCCATTAATGTTCCTGTCATCTGAATCCGGTCTTGCTCTTTCTCTGCTATTAAAACTACATCATCCGCATAGTCTTGGGTGTTGATCCTTCTTCCCAGCTGTATTCCTGTCTCTAGGCTCTCTCCAATACCATGTTAAACAGCAGACGGGAGAGGCAGTCTCCTTGTTGCACACTGGTCCTTACCTTGAACTTCTTTGATATGCTTCCATTAAACAACAAAGTAATGAGATATGTTTGTCTGTTGGGGACTCGAATTACCCTCCGCCACACACCGTCAGATGGCTTGCGGAGTATGGATGTGGTTCTTCAAGGCTCAACTTAAGGTCCTATATTGTTCTTAATACGTGAAAACAATCTTTTATCTGATATGGAACAGGAGGAATTAGTAATTTTTGCAGATGACACTAGAATTGTAATAAATTCAAGCATACATCCAGAAACAGAAGAAAAGGTAAAAAATATTCTTGAAGGTATAACTGGTCGTTTTTCTGTGCATTGTCTCACCCTCAGTTTTAAGAAGACACAGCATATTTAGTTCCACATACTTAGCGGTACTAACTACGCAAATGATAAGTGAAACACATGGCGAGGAGATAATAAAAAGGGTAGAAACTTCAAACTTCTGAAGTTCCATGGTGATAAGAATTTAAAGTGGAAAAAAAACACATTTTGGAACCCTCTGAAACAACTTAGTTCAGTCACATTTGCACTCAAACTCATTGAAAATCTTGGGTAGAGAAAATCAGTAAGTTGAGAGATTTACCTTAAATAATATAATACAGAATAATGTTCTGGGGTAACTCGACTTATAGAAAGAAAGTCTTTGAGCTTGAAAACGTACTGTAAGAATAATACGCGGTGCCCATCCATGATGATCTAGTAGACATCGGTTTAAGGAGCTCAGCATTCTGAATACTGCTTCATTATGTATTTATTAACTCATGAAGTTTGTAGTAAATGATCCACTGAAGTTCGAAAGGAACAATGATGTACATAATTGGGATATCAGAAGGAAGAATGATATTCGTTACTTTAAATTAAGGTGATCTTTAGCACAAAAAGGGGTGCACAATTCTGCAACAAGTATTTTTGATCACTTACCCATTTACATAAAATGTACGACGGCAGCAAAGTAATATTTGGAAGTAAGCTGAAAATATTTCTTCTTGACAACTGATTCTATTTCCTAGAACTATTACTAATACAATAGTTTGCATAACGTCATGGGCAGGAATTGCTAACTCACATCTGTAGATTAAAAAAAACTTAGACATCTCCAGCTTGTAAACATATTTATAGATTAATTGGTTATGTGAATGAAAAATAGCTTGTTCCACATTATTACGATTTATCATGCAAAATGATGCATGGCACATGAAAATAGCTAACAAGCTAAGCAGTATCATCTCGATCCATCCACGAGCAAAGCTAAAAGTCATCGATGTACCGGTGAGAGTTATTTCATACGGTGCAGCAGGGAGTAAACCAAAGGATGCTGAAAGCAATGAGCAGCATAAATGAGACTAACGATAAAGTTAATGCTACAGTAAGTGACCACGGAGCAAAGTGAAGAAATTCTACTGCCTTGGAGGCAAAACAACACCTGACTGTGAAAAATAGGAAATAGAAACATACTGGAACAGGCCAATATAGCATTTCTGGATTAAAGCACTACTAATCTACTAATATGTAACTAATATAGGCCTACGCGATGAAATTTCTCTTAATGTATGTGTGGAGCAGGGTGGTTAATCATGGACTGTTGGAACACCGAAAGACAAAGAGAATCTAAGCGTTTGAGTGTAGTGCTGTAGATGAGTTTTGAAAATTATGTGAGCTGATAAGGCAGGGAATTAGGAGCTCATAGGCAGAAGAAAGACATTTATTGGAAAACGGTGTAAACAAGAGTAGTCATGTAGCAGATTTGTTAAAATCTGTGGCTGTAACTTCCATCGTACTACAGGGTGTCACGGAGGGTAGAAACTACAGTGAAATGAAGAGTTTGAAATGAATCCAGTCCGCAGCTCGTGGTCGTGAGGTAGCGTTCTCGCTTCCCGCGCCCGGGTTCCCGGGTTCGATACCCGGTGGGGCCAGGGATTTTCTCTACCTCGTGATGACTGGGTGTTGTGTGATGTCCTTAGGTTAGTTAGGTTTAAGTAGTTCTAAGTTGTAGGGGACTGATGACCATGGATGTTAAGTCCCATAGTGCTCACAAGGGAACCTCCCCATCGCACCCCCCTCAGATTTAGGTATAAGTTGGCACAGTGGATAGGCCTTGAAAAACTGAACACAGATCAATCGAGAAAACAGGAAGAAGTTGCGTGGAACTATGAAAAAAATAAGCAAAATATACAAACTCAGTAGTGCATGCCCAACATAGGCAACATCTAGGGGAATCCGAAACCCAGAGCGTCGTGGTCTCGTGGTTAGCGTGAGGAGCTATTGAACGAGAGGTCCTAGGTTCAAGTCTCCCCTCGGGTGAAAAGTTTAATTTTTTATTTTCAGACAATTATTATCTGTTCGTCCGATGCGAGGTAACTGCGCCGTAGTATGGGGACGTTGTATGAAAAACATATGTTTTGACAGAGCACAGGGAAAACTGTGCGACTGTGAAATTGTTGCATTCATTTGTTTCAGTTTATGTGACAAACTCTTACGTTTTCATCACTTTTTTGGGAGTGATTATTACATCCACAAGAAAATCTAAATCGGGCAAGGTAGAAGAATTGTTTTACCCATTCGCCAAGTGTACAAGTTAGGTGGGTCAACAACATATTCCTGTCATGTGACGCACATGCCATCACCAGTGTCGTATAGAATATATCAGACGTGTTTTCCTGTGGAGGATTCGTTTGACCTATGACCTTGCGATCAGATGTTTTCGGTTCCCATTGGAGAGGCACGTCCTTTCGTCTACTAGTCGCACGGTTTTGCGGTGCGGTCGCAAAACACAGACACTAAACTTAATACAGTGAACAGAGACGTCAATGAGCGAACGGACAGATCATAACTTTGCGAAAATAAAAGAAGTAAATTTTTTACTCGAGGGAAGACTTGAACCCGGGACCTCTCGTTCCCCAGTTCCTCACGCTAACAACGGGACTACAGCGCTCGTGAGGTCATGATGTCCTTGACGTTACATATCTTGCTTGTGGACTACTCAGTTTGTATATTTTGCTTATTTTTTTATAATTCCACACAACTTCTTCCTGTTTTCTCGATTGATCTGTGTACAGTTTTTCAAGGCCTATCCACTGGGCCAACTTATAACTAAATCTGAGGGGGGTGCGATGGGGAGGTTCCCTTGTCAGAGCCATTTGTACCTTTTTTTTTTAAATGAATCCAACAAATAGCTGAGGATGAGCAATTACAATTCCGATATGAATAGCTTGGCACAGGGGAAGGATTCTTGGCTGGCCGCATCAAACCAGTCACGCTAGGAAGCCAAACTGCTGATACTAGAACTGCTTACCTCAAGTCGTGAGAAGCTACCATGCTAAGCAGCAACACGGAGATCGTGTACTGCCCGAGACAAATTTAACTACGGTAGCCTTAACAGACCGCATACGAAATTTTCCAGACGCTTGGAGAATCCTTCCAAGACGCAATTGCCGCGTCGCAGTTATGCGAAGGCCCGCGCCGCCTGGAGAAAATTCCTCGCACCGCGGCAGAGGGCCATGCCCCAATTATGAAGGCCGTTTGCATACAAACGTCGGCATTGTTCCGCCGCATCGCTCCTGCTTGCCTGTAATGACGCGGCCCGTATTCAGAGCGGACTGTTGCCTTCAGCGCCGGATTGCTGCGCAGAGTCAGGGAGACTTGCCGCAGCGAGTGGTGCGATTCCGCTGAGAGTCACTGGATTCCGGCTGCGAAGAAGCAACAGAGGAAGGACCTATAAGCTGACAGAATAGAGCAGTTTTAGAGTCATTTAGGTTCGGTTTCGATGTTGATGTTCTAGCAACCCTACCACAACAAAGGTCACAAATTAATTATGATTGTAGTGTTGCTCACGCTACTAAATATTGCATTTTCGGGCAACAACAACGTTATATTATGTGGCAGGTGTCATTAGAGTACAGTTAATAAAGTCATTTCATGAACTAATGGATAAACTAGGCACTCATCTTGTCGTGTTTCCCACGCTGGTCTCGTTGTGAATTCATGGCTCAATCGTCGAAAATCTAGGTGGTGATGATTCGAAGCTCGGATGCAAAGAAGCCTAGGTGTTATTCTGCGATATTCAAAAGTTTTATAGATGTGTTTCATAAACCATTCTTGAAGATTAAACTTTAGCAAGTTAGCACAATGGTGATGTAAAAAAAGTAATCAACACTCCGAATTTAAGTTACACTTCTTTTTAATTACTTTTGTTGCAATATCACGTAACTAACAAAACATCACTTCACAATACAAAACATGCTTTAAAATATGTTCCTCACTATTAAAGTTCACATTCTATAAACTGACTACAATCTGCGTCTTTCCAACATGATGACCAAGACTTGACTCTCTAATAACCGATAACGCGCCCAAAAATCAGATTTACAAGTGCGACAAAGATCATAGTGACAAAAAGAATACACATAAGAATAATATCATTGGAATATAAACATATTGATGTATCAAAGTACCTCTACATTATTGAAATCAAATCTGAATGTTGTCACAGAAATATGTTAACTATTCTACAGAAACACAGTAGAATATTGCTGGTATCGAGAGGTTAAGGTCAGGTGCCGCAATGGTTACGTAATTCAAGTACCATTAAAATGTACATGGACATGAATCGGGGACGATCGACAACACAAACGAAATACGAAGGGACGTCTATACAGGGTGAGAACAGAAATGTTACCAACCACTTCAAGAAGTTGCAGAGGGTTTTTGGAGGAACTAATCGAGGATAGGAATCCGTGCCTGGAAACGTCATCCAACGATGCTACAGTGTCAAAGTTATAGGCACCAGCGCCTGGCATTAGGCCACCCATTTGACAGCAAACGTGACTTGGTGTGCTAACAGACCATTAGGCAGGACGTCTCACAATGTTCTTTGTTGTATTGTGATTGCGGCAGTCTGCCATGATCGCCAGTGGATAAGAAAAAGCGCCGGCCAGAGTGGCCGTGCGGTTCGAGGCGCTACAGTCTGGAGCCACGCGACCGCTACGGTCGCGTGTTCGAATCCTGCCTTGGGCATGGATGTGTGTGATGTCCTTAGGTTAGTTAGGTTTAAATGGTTCTAAGTTCTAGGGAACTGATGACCTCAGATGTTAAGTCCCATAGTGCTCAGAGCCATTTGAACCATTTTAAGAAAAAGCAACACTGAAACGCAAAACAAAAACTGGTATACGCGTGGCTATTCAAATAGTGAGATATGTAAACAGGCAGAATACAACACTGCGGTCGTCAACGCCTATATAAGACAACAAATGTCTGGCGTAGTTGTTAGATCGGTAACTGCTGGTCCAATGACAGGTTATCAAGACTCAAGTGAGTTTCAACGTGATGTAATAGTCGGCGCACAAGCGATTGGACACAGCATCTCCGAGGTAGCGATGAGGTGGGGATTTTCCCGTACGACCAATTCATGAGTAAAACGTGAATATCAGGAATCTCTGACATCACCACGGCTGGAAGAAGGTCCCGCTAGAACGGGACCAATGACGACTGAAGAGAATTGTTCAGCGCGATAGGAGTGCCACCCTTCCGCAAAGTGCTGCAGATTTCAATGTTGGGCCATCAACAAATGTCAGCGTGCGAACCATTCCACGAAACATCATCGATAATGGCTTTCGGAGCCGAAGGCCCACTCGTGTATAATTGATGACTGCACGACACAAAGCTTTACACTTCGTCTGGGCCCATCAACACAGACTTTGGACTGTTGATGACTGAAAACGTGTTGCCTGATCGGACGAGTCTAATTTCAAATTATATTGAGCGGATGGATGTGAACGGGTATGGAGGCAACTGAGCCGTGCATGGCTCGTGTGTATACGATTTATTGTTTGTCATTATTACCGTACTGCCGCCTCGTCACTAACTTCCTGCCCTACTTCCCAGAGAGCGGCAGCAGCAGCGCGTATCGATAAGTGCACTGTCGTACCATATCGGTAACTACCGATAGTATTTCTGATTTATGGGCCGTCGTGCATCTGGCAGTCAGAGATGGACCAGCAGTGAAGTCGGGACGCAGCAGCAGTGAAGTCGGGGACGGAGTGCTAGGCGCGGACAGCCAGTGCTCGCCGACCCCTGGCGACACACATGGACTGTCCGACGGAGGAAGATTGGAGCAAGACGACCGTTGGTTGCTAGTTTGGTTGGTCGTCTCTTCGGCCGATGCATAATTGGTCCTTTCACCGTTTTCGGCCCTTGGCAGACGGTCGGTTGGCGTGGAGCAGCGAGGAAGTCTCCTTCGCACGGCCCTGGCCGGGACTGCTGGCGGTGTGCACGCGTGGTTGCAATGTGAGGTGCTGCTTGCGAGTGCTACGAAGTTCGTCGCCCACCCATCTTGGACATGAAAGTTGAGTCCTCACTCAATCTACTATCGAGCCTCAACTGTTTACATTACTTCCTTTGTTCCTGGTTGTCGTTTTTGGGACATTCCTGTGGGAAACAATGTGTTAGTATTTAAGTCGGCCAAGATTCCAGCCGTCTTTCTGTGGAGTTTATTTATTCCCTGTTATTGAAGTTGGCCAGCAGTATTTTTTGCCTTGTGGCCGTTGATGTTCCGGTTACCTGCCCCGATCACTGACGTAATTTTTGGCAGTGTATTTTCCTCATCGTGTTGTTGCTGTCCAACGTGGCGTGTAGTTATACAGCTGAGGTGTTGTTGGTCGTTGTACTGAAATATTGTGGTCGTTTTGCTGGTTGTGTGAAGAAGAACTGATTTAGTTTATTGCTCGGTGGGCTGTCTGTCAGTTGGGTTGCCCTCAAATTAAAATGTCATTGGACAGGCTGCCTGTCTCACATAAAAGGGCGTTAGTGTTACAATCCCAGGCCGACACTTAGAAACTTCTGACCGCCGTTCCTTGTCTGTTACATGGTAATTTCCCTGTTTGGGTTTTAGTTATTTGGTTGATGTGTGGTCTTCAGCCGAGCATCAATATCTCTTAAATTAATGTTCTTGTCTTGCCCGTAAGGCATGATATTGTTTTTTTTTTATAGGGGCCTTCAGCCGAATTTTATATGAAATGTTTTAAGATATGGCCTTCTGCCTTTTAAAATAGAAACTCTTCTTTCTAGGGTTTAGGTCGTTAAATTAGTTGTTTCTTGTTTTAATATCTCTTAAATTAATGTTCTTGTCTTGCCTTTAAGGCATCAGATTGTTATGCTTTTGTATGTGGCCTTCAGCCGAGTTTTGCATGAAATGTTTTAAGAAAAGGCCTTCTGCCTTTTGATTGAAACTCTTCTTATTGCTTAATATGCGGCCTCCAGCCAAGTTTCATTAAAATTAAATTGCTAAGCACTTCAGCCTGTTAAGATTGAAGATTTAGAAAATATTATTGGGTGAAACCTCTAGAAGAAACTTGTATTTCAATATTTTGCTTAGGTCTTGTGTCTTGGATCCTGACTGTGGCCTTCAGCCGATCTAATCAAAGGACCTCGATTAAAGTTTTGAGTGTTTTGCATACTTGTTGTAATACTGTGCGATGATAAAGATTGTATGCTGAGTGCACCTGACGGCAACTTATTTTGGCCCCTTTCGACAACTTAATCCGCTCTGTCCTGCTAGCCCAGGCATTTCAGCAAATTCATGAATCAATGGACCCTGCATGTCAGCAGGGGACTGCTAAAGCTGGTGGAGGCTCTGTAGTGGTGTGGGCGTGTGCGGTTGGACTGATATGCAACCCCTTATATGTCAAGATACGACTCTGGCAGGTGACACGTACATAAGCATCCTGTGTGTTCACCTGCCTCCATTCGTGACCATTGTTCATTCCGATCGGCTTGGGCAATTCTAGCAGGACAATGCGACACCACACATTTCCAGAACTGCTACAGAGTGGATTGAGGAACACTTTCCAGAGTTTTAACACTGCCGCTGGCCACCAGACTCCCTTGACTTGAACATTATTGAGCATATCGGAGGTGCTTTTCAGAAGAGATCTCCACACCATCGTGCTCTTGCGGATTTATGGACAGCCCTGCAGGATTCATGATGTCAGTTACATCCAGCACTACTGAAGACGTTTGGCGAGTCCATGCCACGTCGTGCTGCGGCTCTTCTGCGTGTTCACCGGGGCCGTACACGATACTAGACAGGTGTAAAAGTTTGTTTGGCTCTAGTTGCTGCCTAGCCCGGCCTTGTCTCCAATGAGTGCAATGCTCTGTAGCCCCAGTGGTTCACGTTTTCGTACACTGGGTTCCATCTGCAGTTTATTTTTCTCCTGCGTAAGGAAAAAAATGGAGGATTTTAGAAGGCCCTAGGAGAAGAATAAACTGCGGATGGAAACCTGTCTCGGGAACCGTTAACCACTGGGGCAACAAAGCGTCGCATTCGTAGGAGTCAAGGTCTTCCTACGCTGCAGCTAGCTTCATCTTTTTCCACTGGCGCTAGTGACAGTCGCGATCACCGAATAACGAACAACACTGCGAGACGTTCCGCCTACGTTCGTCAGAGTACAGTTTTGCGGCCGAAACCGTGGCCTGATGGCAGATGCCTGCGCCTGTAACTTCAACATTCTGTAGTGCTGTTGGTCGACGCTTCCGGACACTGGACCCTACCCTCGATTTGTTTCTCAAGACGCCCTCGACAACTCGTTCGAAGTTCATCGCAACATTTCTGCGACAACCTGTATACAGCGAACTTACGAGGGTTGTCCAGAAAGTAAGTTCCGATCGGTCGTGAAATGGAAACCACTCGGAAAATCCCGTAAAGCTTTGAACAGATGTGTCTCTAGTATGCCCATCGATTGTGTCTCGTCACTCTTTTCAATTTTGAGTGATCAGTGAGCACGTAAATATGGGTAGGGAATTGCGTCTCCCGTCAAGTATGAGGGCCTAGTTAGAGATTTCGCCTATGTCATGCAACCCACATAACACAACTGTCGAGCAGTTCCTTCTTCGTGCAAGTTCTCGGGCGCACACCGCAGGGGCAATGAAGACGCGCCTGCAGCGTCTCCGATGAGAAGTGTTTGATCACCCACAATACAGCCCGTAATTGGCTCCCCCTGTGTCTCATCTCTGCTCACAAGAGCCGCTGGCAATGAAAACAATTTTCTTCCGCATACAACGAGATGCAGACCAGTGCAGATAACTGGTCGAAAGCACAGGCAGCTGCTTTCTATGACGCGGATATTGGAAAGCTGATACAACACTACGACAAAACTCGAAGTTGGAGCGGCGACTACGTAGAGAAGTAGCTGGATGGTGTACCTAACTGTTGCAAATAAAACGTTTCTGGTTTTCATTGTTGTTTCCATTTCGCGACCGATCGGAACTTACATTATGGACAAACGTCGTATTAATTCCATAACACACTTCCAACAAATCAGTACACATTAATAGCCAAAAACTTCCAACAAATGATCCGGTACGTGAAAGACAGACTGCCATTTTTTTATAGTGTGAAAGTTTTCCTGTTCAACACAATACTCAGCAAACTTATTACCCTATGTGAAATCGGCGCAGCTATCTCTAGTGAGTAAACAGACCTAATCAGACAAGATAAGTGGGTGCGATGCTGATTAATTCACTGAATAATAAGGGAATGGTCTTTGAATTTGACCACTGTCCATAAAAATAACACCGCCATAGTGACAAAGAGCTTCAGTAGCCAACAGGTTAAATTTATTGTTAGCAGGTTGCCTAGCAATGGAAAGTTTCAGGATTTTTTAAAGCAAGTCTGAGCATAACAGAAAATTATCGCTCTAAGTATTTGACAAAATATATAACTAGTTAACGGACAGTATAATTTTCAAAATTTTTCCACTGAATTCGCACAACTATGGTGGTGACACTTTGGGAAGGTACCGTACTCTTAGTGCGTGAAAGACTGCATGGGGCAAGCGTAACAATTTATACTCACCTATTCAGTTGGTAAATGCAATGTTAACTATATCCAATCGCAAGTTATAATCAAGTGGATAACCGGAACTGTGTGCCAGAACATGTTAGTAGTGTGACGCCTCGTACTGTTGCCTACTTGCAGTTTCACGATCAACGAAGATGTGATGTTCTTATTCTATGCTCAGCCAGTATTCTTCACCTCGTCGAGATACTTGAAAGCGAGGCGACATACCACTATCTGCTATTGCCGTCAATATTTGTTGATAATGTCCCATCTTTGCACTAATTTGAGTGTATGTTCCATGTTACGCAAATCTTTTAATGTCTCTTTCGTTAATTAATTTAGATTCAAATTATTACTATCATCTAGCTGCGTTGTTTAGCGGTTGCTACCACAGATGCTCATTAACAGTTACTAGACGGCCGATTCGCGTTTTAAAAGGAATTAATATCTTTGATCAGCGTAGCACATGTACACCGAATTAATTCCGTCAAAAGACACAGGGTTCATCTAACATAGCACAATCCTTTGTTCGTTGAAAATTATTCCCTTTAATATTAATGTGGAATAAACTATTATTATTGTTGTACAGAGATAATCCAACGCATGGTTCATTTGTTGTGATACTCTGTTCAAAATCCTAGGACACTTTAGTTTCTGCTAAACTCGGTTTTTATTAACACAGTTTCTTTGATATGATTCAATACTACGAATGGTCACACTTAAGCTTGGTAATAAATGTCCAAAGAAGTTCTATAATCGAAAGTCAAATTGCGACGTGATGTTTCAATTGGGGCTTCCCCAACAACTGAAGTTCTTAAACTGGAATTAATGATATCGATCTTCTATCGATTGAGATGTTCGCTGGATTCTAGTGTTATCTCAGTTCTGTCACTTTTAGTACTTTTGACAGTAAATGAAACGAACAAAATTTACTTTTAAGTAGTCCAGCTTCCAATGTAGTTAACTATTTCACGCAGTGGCGTATGAACTTACGCGACGGCAAGACTCAGCACTCAAACGCTAAAAGCTCGGACACTAAAATCTAGAAGACATAGACTCCCAGAGGCTAATGTCTCCAAAACGCTGAAGACGTTAACAATACGTGCGTTGGGTTTATATAGTTGTGGAACAAAAGGGCTGTTCGTTAGGAACTCTTTGCATAAAGCCCTTTGCCACTTTGCACACAACACTTCATTCCATTGGCTTTTATTTAATTTTCTCTGCTTTAAAACGGGAATTCCTGATTCTATATGAAATATGGGAATTGTTAATGGCCAGTTCAAATAAATTTTAGTTTCAAAAAAGACAAGATATGTAACGTGAGGTTACAGCAGCTAGCAGCTCAGCGTATGGCTCAGACTACTGCAGACTGCTGACTTACATTTACAGAAAATCAGCAAAATGAGGACCCATCAGCAACATATTGCGGCCCGGAGCTCAATGAACGAAACCTAGTTCTCCATCGTCAACTCTCTTCCAAAAAACTGTGACTGGAGGGGGTAATACAGTGCTGTTGCCAATCTCATGGACAAGAATATCGCTTATTTCATGAAGAGAACAGGGTACACGGCAGAAAATCTCGTTCTAGGCATGCAAAATGCAAATTGAGAATCACAACATTGATACTGTCTAGAGCGGCATCTCCTCAATTCGTCGTCCTGTTCGCACTGAGCACGGTAGCAGGCCAACTCAGTTTTATTGGATGGCCAAAGTTTTGGTACGAAATTAACTATCTTTCTCTTACTGGCCAGGTGGCTCTGCAGTATCTCGATCCTTAGTGTTCATACACAAAATGCATAAAAAGCCAATCAGAAAAGGGGACATTAGTGGTGGAACGGTATATGCTGCACTCATCTAGGTTTTGTGACGGTTTTTCCCACAGCGTCACAAAGCAGATGGGAACTTCCCTTCAATGAGAACTTTAAAAAAATGGATACCACTGTGCTGCCTGTAATGATGTTATTTCTTATTCCGCAGCCGGTTTCGGTTCTGAAGCATCATCAACGGCAGTAGTACAACACATGAAAGTGGGCAGTGTGATTGATACTTTATTGGTATTTGTATGTAATATTAATGAAATGTACAACTGTTAATGCTTCAGTTTTGTAATCAGATTATCACAGAAGTATTTAATAACAACTCGTTTGGATTCGGTAAAGACTGTCATCTTTGACTTTGAAGTTTTTTGACTTGTTTTGCTGTATATCAGATGTTATCTTTGTGTTAATGTGACATCACATTTTAATCTAGTGGACCGATGACCGCAGCAGTTTGGTCCCATAAGGCCCTACCACAAATTTCCAGTTTTCTAAAATCTACTAACAATTTCTAATTTTTCTTGGCAGTTGTGGTTTTCTGTGGTATCCTATGTTAAAGCATGTATGACACGTGATATTTCTGTGATAATTTTGGTGAGTATTTTGATCGATTTAATTGTTTTTCTGTTTTTTTTTCTTAATCCGTTTTGCATTAGGCAACGGCCTTGCCACAGTGGATACACCGGTTCCCGTGAGATCACCGAAGTTAAGCGCTGTCGGGCGTGGCCGGCGCTTGGATGGGTCACCATCCCGCCGCCACGTGCTGTTGCCATTTTTCGGGGTGCACTCAGCCTCGTGATGCCAATTGAGGAGCTACTCGACCGAATAGTAGCGGCTCCGGTCAAAGAAAACCGTCATAACGACCGGGAGAGCGGTGTGCTGACCCCATGCCCCTCCTATCCGCATCCTCACCTGAGGATGATACGGCGGTCGGATGGTCCCGATGGGTCGCTTGCGGCCTGTAGACGGAGTTAGTAAATCCGTTTTGCATTATAACACTGTCCACTTCAGTATGTTGTACAGCTGCCGCTGATGACAGTTCACGACCGAAACCGGTAGGAAAATAAAAAATAACGTTGTCACGGACAGCACAGAGCTACACATTTTTTGAATTCGTACTTGCTGTTGACCATCACGTGAGCAAGATGGTCCGTGAAAACTACTGGTCTCGTTGGAGAGACTCCACTTACCAGCGCGATTCTCAGACTGTCTTGTAGCGAGAACGGGACCCTGAGACAACACTGGGAGTGTGCACCTTCCCAAAGCGTGAAACACAAGTGCACATGTCCAGTACTCTCAATAAAATAACCACAAAATCGTGGCAGAAAAAGAAACACAATCAATTAGCAATGACATGGTAATTCAATAAAACTTCGCAAGCCAAGATCGCTGAAAAGGCATTTTGTTGGATGACCGTTGTTCAAATGGTTCAAATGGCTCTCAACACTATGAGACTTAACATCTGAGGTCATCAGTCCCCTAGAACTTAGAACTACTTAAACGTAACTAACCTAAGGACATCACACACACCTATCCCCGAGGCAGGATTCGAACCTGCGTCCGTAGCGGCCGCGCGGTTCCAGACTGAAGCGCCTAGAAGTTTTGTGAAGATTTCTTCAGTTGCCATATACTGCACATCACCCGCAGACTGTCCATGTGAGGAATGTACAACTTAGAGATCAATGTCACACATGTTTATAAATCTTCAGAGCATCTACCGTTTGTAGCACTGCACACCTGTAGTTATCAGTCGAATTTGTCACGCACCCGGCCAACCTTATCAGAAGTTAGGGTAAAAACAGTTGCTGTCATGCGATGTTGCAAGTTTTGGATCGCTATCTTTGATATAAGCCCAGAAGAAAAAACTGCAAGACATCAATTCTGACCATCCCGGTGACGACTGGAGTAGCACCAGTCCTGTCCAGTAATGTGGCTCCTTTTGATTCAGGTAATCTCATACACAATTGTGGAAATGTAGGTGGGGTCATCCTGTTGAATGGTGAAATATACCTTAATATCCGTTTCAAGTTGTGGCATGAGCCACAACTGAGGCATCCTGACGTAGGTGGTACTATTGACAGTTCTCTCAGCAAGTAAGAAAGGTCCGTAGGCTGTCTCGCTTTACACGTCACGGATCACGTTAACTTTCGTGGAATGCCGGAGGCCTTCTACAACTGTATGGAGTTCGGCGTATGCTTTACCTGTGTCGCAAGACCTTTCTCAAAGATGAAAAGTGGCTACGTTACTCAAGATTAATTTGCTTGCGAAGTCGCATTTTTCGAGCTGCGAGTTATGCATATCAGTGAAGAGTTGCAGATGCCACAGTTTGTCGTTGTGGCTTATGTCTTATGGCCTGCCAGCTTTGAAGTTTGTATGGTTTCACTCTTACTTGCTTCCAAACGATAGTCCATATTGCTGTCTGAGGGATGCACAGTTCTGCATTCGCGCGGGAGGTAATCTTTGTGGACGTACGCTGCGGTCACGAAAGTTATGGGATCGCGATACCAAAATGGCACATAGCCGAACCTTTAGAACTCCGAGCTCCAAAAAGCAATTCTCTCACGGCTGAAGGCCTCCAAACAAGAAATCTTAAAGAAACAAGATAAATCTCAACTGGTAAAAACATGCAGTTAAAATTGCAAATAAAATAATTAACATACAAATATACACAACGAGGCTGAGAACCTCAAGGCAAGAGTGAATAGACAAAGATACAGAAGATGCAATACAAATGGCTGAAGGCCCACAGTAAAATTTTCGAGATTTTAAAATAAATTACCATAACCTTTCAAAGGCAGAAGGCTGCAATGTTCTTTTTTTTTAATAATGTTTTAAGTGGCTGAAGGCCTACAATCGATTTTCCAAAATTCAAAAATACATAAAATCCAGTTAAACCAAGAATTTTTTAAATGATTGGTTACGCTAGATCATAAACAGACAAACACCGGTTCAAAAATGGTTCAAATGGCTCTGAGCACTATGGGCCTTAACTGCTGTGGTCATTAGTCCCCTAGAACTTAGAGCTACTTAAACCTAACTAACCTAAGTACATCACACACATCCATGCCCGAGGCAGGATTCGAACCTGCGACCGTAGCAGTCGCACGGTTCCGGACTGCGCGCCTAGAACCGCGAGACCACCGCGGCCGGCACAAACACCGGTGATAAGGTCAAGTAAGACAATAGCACTCAGAAGCCTCCAGGGAGGTCGGTCTGCCCTCGTTCACTTAGGTGAGACAAGTGGTGAGCCCAACCAGAGGGAAGCCACGGACCGACCGACAAAACGACTTACTTGCCACCAATCGGTACACAAGAACTCAAACACAAAATGTTACGAACCTGATTATCCACAGTGAAATATGTATTAAGCTGCCAAAACTACACACCACGTCGGACAGCGACAACAGGTGAGCAAAGGACGCTGAGTGACATTACGTAAGTGGCCAGGGCAGGTAAGCGGAACACTAACGGCCACATGGCAGAAAATTCCGCTGTTACACTTGAATTTGAAATACGGTAATATAGTTAACTTCACCCAAAAGGAACACTGCCTGAATTTACATCAGTGGCCAGGGCAGGTAACCACAACACTAACGGCCACAAGGAAAAAATTTCCGCTGGTGCACTTGAATTGTAGTCAACCAATGTAGGTAATTGCACCGTGTGGCGGCTAAATTTCAGCAATAGAAAAACTCAGTGTTGCTCACAGGATAACCTCCCCAACAGTGCACCACCGAAACGAACCACGCAACATGAATGGACGTGGCTTGGGTAGTTGCAACCACTACTCAACTTTGACGTCCTGAGTCGGTGAATCACGAAGCTCGTAGCGATCGGGCAGCTCCACACACGCTCCGACACTGCGCAGGGACCGCCAGCGGTCCCAGCCGACTGAACCGCGCCGACTGTAGTACACCGAGAAGTTGCAGCATTAGAAAATTGCAGCCAAATGCAGGAAGATCTGCAGCGGATAGGCACTTGGTGCAGAGAGTGGCAACTGACCCTTAACATAGACAAATGTAATGTATTGCGAATACATAGAAAGAAGGATCATTTATTGTATAATTATATGATAGCGGAGCAAACACTGGTAGCAGTTATTTCTGTAAAATATCTGGGAGTATGCGTGCGGAACGATTTGAAGTGGAATGATCATATGAAATTAATTGTTGGTAATGCGGGTGCCAGGTTGAGATTCATTGGGAGAGTCCTTAGAAAACGTAGTCCATCAACAAAGGAGGTGGCTTACAAAACACTCGTTCGACCTATACTTGAGTATTGCTCATCAGCGTGGGATCCGTACCAGGCCGAGTTGACAGAGGAGATAGAGAAGATCCAAAGAAGAGCGGCGCGTTTCGTCACAGGGTTATTTGGTAAGCGTGATAGCGTTACGGAGATGTTTAGCAAACTCAAGTGGCAGACTCTGCAAGAGAGGCGCTCTGCATCGCGGTGTAGCTTGCTGTCCAGGTTTCGAGAGGGTGCGTTTCTGGATGAGGTATCGAATATATTGCTTCCCACTACTTAAACCTCCCGAGAAGATCAGGAATGTAAAATTAGAGAGATTCGAGCGCGCACAGAGGCTCTCCGGCAGTCGTTCTTCCCGCGAACCATACGCAACCCGATCAGGAAAGGGAGGTATTGACAGTGACACGTAAAGTGCCCGCCGCCACACACCGTTGGGTGGCTTGCGGAGTATAAATGTAGATGTAGATGTAGAGATAACTTCCCTGGTCCGCACCAGCGACCGACTGACCGCAGATCCCCTAGCAGGAAACTCTATGCATAGGACCAAAGATGGTACACGGTGTATAAAACGATACACATCGCTGCTGCCACACATAGAAGGACGAAGAACCACGACGTAACCGCAACAAGGGCGGGAAACCAAACACAGATAGACTGCGAAGTTCACGAAAACGCATCGTTGAGACTGAGCACGGCTCAACATTTGTACTCGGGTGATTCACGTGAAAAGGGGTCCAATGTTATTATGGCCGCACGATGGCATTTAACGGATGCTGAAAGTGAAGTGGTAGTTGGAGCTACACGCCTGGGACATTCAATTTCGGAAATCGTTAGGGACTTCAATATTCCGCGATACACAGTGTGAAGAGTGTGTCGGGAGTACCAAATTTCAGGCATTACCTCTCACCACAGACAGTGCCGTGGCCGAATTCATTCACTTAGAGACAGCACGAAATCCCCTTCAGCACCTCTCCTGGGCTCATGACAGACTCTAGAAGACTGGGAATGAGTGGCCTGGTCAGATGAGTCCTGATTTCAGTTGGTGAGAGCTTATGGTAGGGTTCTAGTGCGCACCTCAGCCCTGGACCCATAATGTAAACAAGGCACTGTGCTAGCTGGCGGTGGTTCCGTTATGGTGTGGGCTGTGTTTACGTGTAATGGACTGGATCCTATGGTCCAGCTGAATCGATCATTCACTGGAAATGGTTCTGTTCGGCTACTTGGAGACCATTTGAGCCATTCATGTTCCGAGGCAACGACGGAACTTTTAGAGATGACAACGTGCCATGTCAGCGAACCGCAATTGTTCGCGATTGATTTGGAGAACATTGTGGGCAATTCAGGCGAATGATTTCGCCAGTCAGATCGCCCGACATGAATCCCTCAAATATTTGTAGGGCATAATCGCGAGGTTATTTCACCCTTGCGCAAGCAACACTTTCGCAGTTATTGACGGGTATACAGGCAGAATGGCTCAGTATTTCTGCAGGAGACTTCCACGGCGGGTTGCTGCGACTACGCGGACCACGATATCAGGAAGTACCACATGTCTTTTATCGCCTGAGTGTACGTCCGTCGCAGGGTCCCCTGCCTGTTATGACAAGCCCAGTCAACCCCAACGTTTTTAGTCGCGAAAACAATTTGGGATATGCATCTTTTACCACTCCACTAAGCTGTTGTAAACTGGTGGTGCCATGTGAAACATCCTGTGGAGGAAGTTCTGTCTGACTGGAGATTAGGAAATTCCACAAGAGCTGTTCAGTAAACGGCAAAAAAAAAAAAAAAAAAAAAAACAAAAAAAAACCTCTTTGGATGCGATACAGTCTATGCGACTCTCACTGCGTCCTTCAGAATGACCTATGCAGCTTTACTGTTGCTTCTCATTATGGGAAATGCCTTCTCCGAAAGTGTTTCTTCAGGTTAGGGAATAGAAAATATTTCAGGTGGGGGAAATCTGAGCTACAGGCATAGTGATGGATGCACTACATGTTGATTTTTGCAAGATATTCAGTAACACGTTCTGCAATACGCGGCAACGCATTAACGTGGTGCGTGCCTATGCGTAAATTTTCTGTTAGTAACTTGTGGCTGGCACCGAATGAAATTCCCAACGTTCCAGAAAGTATTCATAAGGTTATTCATGGGTCCTCCCTCAGAATGACAGCAGATGTGTTCATGTTTTCTTGCGTATGAGCAGTTATTGGAACGCCAGGCTCACCTTCCTTTCTTTGTCTCCGCTCTTTAAATGATAATTTAAAACATCTTAGAGCTGTGCTGTAGGGACAAACAGTCTTTCCATAGGCTCCCCGCAACATTGTGTTGGTCTCTCCTTAAGATTTGTAGAGATGAAAGCAGAATTTCAAACCGCTTGTTCTTCATCGCGCATCGCCTCCATCGTTCCAGTAGACGATAATGAACATTTCTCAGCTTTCCCGGTCCTCACAGTTGGGAACCAGGAGCGCCAAAAGTGCAACTAGTATGAGATTAAATTCAAGCTGGTTAAATTACGACAGTAAAATAATTATGATCATTCTTTATTAAACAGTCCCTTGGGTATACACCGCCATTTTGTTCTCATACCGTCAGTGTGGACCCTATCGAGGGTTTTCCAATCAAATCTGCCGACAAAAACTTGTCTTTTACGGACAGTATCATTCGTGACACTGTTATGTTCCCTTTATCTATTTACCTTCATCGGTTCTAGGCGCTACAGTCTGGAACCGCATGACCGCTACGGTCGCAGGTTCGAATCCTGCCTCGGGCATGGATGTGTGTGATGTCCTTAGGTTAGTTAGGTTTAAGTAGTTCTACGTCCTAGGGGACTGATGACCTCAGATGTTAAGTCCCATAGTGCTCAGAGCCATTTGAACCATTTTTTTTTGGTTAAGTCCCGTAGTGCTCAGAGCCATTTGAACCATTTTTGAACCTTCATCGGATTTTTAAAATGTTTAGAAGAAATTGTAGTTACCTGTACTTCCTTTCTTAGACCGAGCTACGTGTCATTTTTACGTTCTTTTGTTCTGTTTTTTTACTTGCCGATAAGGGAGTCTTCAAAGATTTAGAGAAATTTGTAATTACCACTGACGGAAGCTGATACTCCGGTATTTCCAAGACTATAGGATAAATAGATAAAAATTCGTACTTAAGCGGCTTATTTCGAGTACTGAACAACGTTAGTGGAAGCTTTCAGGTGAAGATCGGATCACAACATACCACAGTGGAAAGATACTCTGCTTATCGCCGAGTGGAGAACCTTCAGCAATGTCGAATCATTGGAACAAGGCACATGGGACGGTCGTCTGTCTTTTGCCATGTGTGATGTTGCACAAAGGTGAGGGATTGGGGGGGGGGGGGGGGGGTGCAACAGCGTTCCCGTTTAGGGCCCGTTACCTTCCTTTCCTGATAGCCAGGGGGTCCGTTATAGTTTTCAGGTGCGTCTTGTGCCTTACCTCTGCCGTTTCGACAGATGTTTCCAATTTTTTTCTGTGCGTTTTATAGCTGTAGTCAGCCCAAACTAATACCGCTTGCCATGTCTTCCATGTGACGCCCAGTGTCGATAGAAATAGCTAAAAACAAATTCGTTCTTAAAGCGGAATTTTACGTGACCAATCGATAGAGTCGTCCCAATTTAGTCTAGCGCGCGGTGTTGGTTTATCGATATTTACTCACAGGGACAGTGAAACACGAAGAATAGCCAGCATTCCACTACAGCAGCTCCCTGGCCCGCGCTGACTGCATTCGCTATTCAGCAGCGCTTCTCAGCCGCTGCTGCGGTGATGGTTAGTTTTGGAGTTTTACTGTCCTTTTCACTGCATATAAGATAAATGGAACATATCGCGTTAGACGAATTCGGGACCGCTCTATCCTGTCGCCGCATAACATTCCGCTTTGAATTTCGTTTTGTTTGTAACGGGGAATAAACCGGACCTTCCATTGAGAATTGGTGTCGCATGAAAGACGATGATGATGATGATGTTTAGATTGTGGGGCGCTCAACTGCGCGGTCATCAGCGCCAGTAAAAAGTCACAATTTTTACACAGTCCCATTTTTTACGAGGGTGAGTCAAATGGAAACCTTAAATTTGTAATAAGAAATCGAAATTTCGCGCCGTTATCCTGTAAGTTGGTAAGCGTGCTACAAACAGCGTGCAGAATGGCCTGTAGGTGCCAGCATAGTGCAGATGCACACATACCGTCGCAGTATCAGTATAAAGAAGGCCGCCCCACTTGCGACTTGCAGCAGGGAAGAACAGCGTTCTGTTATTCGGTTTTTGCGTAGTGAAAGCGCGAAACATATTGAAATTCATCGAGAAATGAAGGTTCAGTAAGGTGATGCATGTTTGTCACAGCAGCAAGTCTAGAATGGAGTAGGAAGTTCGTAAATGGTATGACATCAGTGGAAGATGCTCCTCGTCCAGGTCAGGAACAACGAGTTGTGACTCCACAGAGCATTGCAGCAGTTGAAGCCATAGTGAAGGAAAACCGCGGAGTGGCACTGAATGACATTGCAGCATGTTTATAGATTAGTCATGGGTCAGCACACCACACTGTGCATGATGTGCTCCAGTTTAACAAAGTGTCTGCAAGATGTGTGCCACGGCAGCTGACTCCTGAAATGAGAGAACGACGTGTTGATGCTTGTGAAGAACTTCTTCGGCGCTTTGAAAGAGAAGGTGATGGCTTCCTTGCAAGAATCGTTACCGGGTACGAAACCTGGGTTCACTTCCACCAACTGGAAACGAAGAGAGCGAGCAAAGAATGGTGCCATTCCTCATCACCAAAACCAAAGAAGTTTCGAACAGAACCATCAGCAGGGAATGTTATGCTGACTCTTTTTTGGGACGAAAAAGGCGTCATTTTGGAGCATTACATGCCTAGAGGGACCACTGTCACCAGTGCATCATACAGAGATCTCCTAAAAAAATCATCTGCGGCCTGCAATCAAAGCAAAGCGACGTGGATTGCTGTCAGCATGTGTCCTCTTGCAACATGACAATGCAAGGCCCCACACTGCCCGTACAACAGTTGCAACAATCACAGCTCTGCATTTTGAGTCTCTTCCTCATCCACCACATTCACCAGACCTTGCGCCAAGTGATTTCCATATGTTTGGACCACTCGAAGACGCAATGGGAGGACAGAAGTTTCGTTCTGATGAAGAGGTACGCCACGCGGTGCATGAGTGTTTTGCACGGACTACCAAAAGACTTTGTAAGCGCTGGAGGAGATTATGTTGAAAATTGATACAGCTTTGTACCTCTCCTGCACAGTAAATAATATTTTAAAAAAATATTTAAGGGTTTCATTTGACTCACCCTCGTACAATGTCTAATCGAGCCACTGTCACGAATGATGGTGGTGATGATGATGATGAAATGATGAGGACAACACAAACACCCAGTCCTGGGCCATTGAAAGCTTGGAAGACGTCGTGAGCAGTAATTGTTTGGGCGGACTCCAGCTACACATTCCAAAAAACTAAATTGCGTATACCCGCCGAAACGCCACCGAAAGTGGGCATGACGAATCTTAGGAGGTACACCCAATATATCAGTGACCTACCGCGGAAGATAACTCGAAAGTGCTTCTTTAGCAAATGAGACAAACGTTTCATTTTATTTATTTATTTATTTTTGAGTCATCACTCTAGTGACTGGTTTTATGTGGCCCGTCAGAAATTCCTCTCCTGTTTGTGACAACCTCTTCATCTCAGAGTAGCACTTGCAACCTGGGTCCTCAATTATTTGCTGGATCTATTCCAATCTCTGCCCTACTGCACAGTTTTTGGCCTCTACAGCTCCCTCTAGTACCGTGGAATTCATTCCCTGATGCCTTAACAGATGTCCTATCATCCTGACCCTTCTCCTTATCAGTCTTTTCCTCATATGCCTTTCCTCTCCGGTTCTGCGCAGCATCTCCTCATTCGTTCCCTTATCAGTTCACCAAATTCTCAACATTCGTCTGTAGCACAACATGTCAAAAGCTTAGATTCTTTTCCAGTTTTCCCACAGTCCATGTTTCAGTACCATACAATCCTGTGCTGCACAGGTACATTCTCAGAAATTTCCTCCTCAAATTAAGGCCTATGTTTGACACTAGTAGACTTCTCTTGGCCGAGAATGCCCATTTTCAAGTGCTAGTCTGATTTTGATTTCCTCCTTGCTCCGTCCGTCATGAGCTATTTTGCTGCCTAGGTGGCAGAATTCCTTAACTTCACCTACTTCGTGACCATCAATCCTGATGTTAAATTTCTCGCTGTTCTCAACACTGCTAGTTCTCATTAGTTTCGCCTTTCTCCGATTTACTCTCAATTCATATTGTGTACTCATTAGACTGTTCATTCCATTCAGCAGATCATGTGATTCTTCTCCACTTTCACCCAGGAGAGCTTATCCCTATTTTTTTCAGAATTTCGAACACCGTGCACCATTTTACATTGTCGAATGCTTTAATCAGGTCGACAGATCCTATGAGCGTCTATTGATTGTTCTTTAGTCTTGCTCCCATTATCAACTCAACGTCCGAATTCCCTCTCCGGTGCCTTTACCTTTCCTAAAGCCAAACTGATCGTCATCTACCACATGCACAATTTTCTTTTCTTTGTTATTATGAAACAATAACTCATATAATGTAGCTAATAGGGTAGTCAGTAACATTAGAACGTGGAACTCGGAAAACAGGCTAATGCCGAACTGCAAGAGAATTCAGAGCACACGGTTTGTCGCACGAAATTTTTCTGAAAACGAAATTTCGTTATTCCGTGGTTGTCAGATAATCAATGGAGACCGTTTTAAAAGATCTGGACTGAAGGTAGGTGGAAGGCTTTCTTGGAAGGAACTCAACACTGCTGTCTATAATAATGATTCCCATTGGTTCTGCCACTGAAACGGGAAGGCGTAGACACTTTGCTTGTTTTCACTGTGTTATCTCGCATGATGCATGATGTTATATTTTTTGCAACTTTATGCACCCAGCTGATGACACTTTTAACCCGTAAACGGGCACTCAGGCTTGTTTGCAGTGTCAGTTCGTTAACTCCCTGTAGACTGTTGTTGATTTTCGTAGTGCTTGCCCTGCCGACCGTGGAAGTACACTCCATGTTCGGGTTTATTTGCAGACAATATTGAGTCATTAAGAATAAACAACATTCATTCGAAAAAAAAAATGGTTCAAATGGCTCTGAGCACTATGGGACTTAACATCTGAGGCCATCACTCCCCTAGAACAGAGAACTACTTAAACCTAACTAACCTAAGGACATCACACACATCCATGCCCGAGGCAACATTCGAACCCGCGACCGTAGCAGTCGAGCGGTTCCGGACTGAAGCTCCTAGAACCGCTCGGCCACCGCGGCCGGCCAACATTAATTCATTGACCACGAAATGGGAAAAGCTATGAATTTAGATAAGAGAACGTTAAGAGTTGTAGAGAAAGGTGTACCTATTCATCAGCTTTCATTTTTAGGATTCTTCTAGCAGACCTGAAAAAAATAAGCTATAAACGTCAAATATTGAAAAGCAAGTCGTAAGATTCCTTGAGACACACTCCTCCTATTAGATATAGAATGTCCTCTAAGCAATTGAGAAGCTCTCTGTGTAGTGATTTATTTATTCGTACTTTAAAATTTTTTCTTATTTTATTAAATCGTTACAAATTTTCTAATTGGCGCTCTGTTAACAGCTTAAACCGATTTACGCTGGAAATCGATTAGTTATAACTTTGGTCACAAAGAGCAAACCTGGCGCTGTACAGCACCTCAAAGACGCCCGTATTAAACAAACTGTGTAAGCGCCGTTTAATAAGGAGATCAACATTACGTCTTTCTCACTTTCTTGACCTTTCTGCCCACGTCCGGTTACTAGTTCATTATATTTGAAGAAAATTTCCATACGTCTTTCTTGCCTTCAGAGAGCCAGATTTGCACATGGTTGTCAAAAGTGTAGCTGTTCTTTTTTTTTCGGCGTAAACCGTTTCCTGGTCAATGTAGTAGAATATCTATCAAGTTTCACTGACATGCGATAAATATGCGATAATTACACCAAAAACTGGACCTCTGTGACTTTCTGCACTTTAATTACTAACACCCGGTATTTATGGCCGGGTTCCAAGACCAAAGTACCTCTGATATGGTGCTATGGAAACTGGTAAAAGAATTAAATAGAATAAAATGAACTACAGTGCGCTTTACCCTCTGTCCAACAGTGATAAACTATGGCTGGGAAGGCCGGCGTCCAAGGACGAGCAGTTCTAGGCGCTTCAGTCCGGAACCGCGCTGCTGCTACGGTCGCAGGTTCGAATCCTGCCTCGGGCATGGATGTGTGTGATGTTCTTGGGTTAGTTAGGTTTAAGTAGTTCTAAGTCTAGGGGACTGATGACCTCAGATGATAAGTCGCATAGTGCTTAGAGCAATTTGACCCATTTTTAGGGCTGGGAAACATTTTCAGATTGATGATAGTTCCGATACCATTTCATTCCTACGGATAAGTGAAATTTACCGGATTAACTGTCATTCGTGGCGATTAGTGTGACTAATGTGGTATTTCCTAGTAGTCACAAGTATTCAGCTTTGCATTATTTATTTCTTGTTTTGAAAATGCTGTCTTCCTTGGCTTTCCTTTCATGTTAGTTCTGCTACCGAGTGACTGCCAAGAGTGGCAGACTGGCATAGTCTACAACTGGTCGATCAAGTTCGACTGTTTTCCTGCTCAAGCTTTCTTCAGCAGTTCCTCAAAACACTGACTGGCTAGTACAATTATCCACACACTTTAACAGAAGTCACCAGTGAAATACATTTGCTTCAAAGCAGAAGGGAGCACAAGACAATTTTTAAGGAAGAAAGCTATACCATGGCGAAGTTAACAATAAATTTAGTCTACTATCTTTTCAATTACATTTTCTAAGACTTTGTATTTAAAATTAAAGTTTTAGAGTTAAGGTACAAAATATTATTTCGGAGTCAAGTAAAGAGATGCAGTGTCGCCATCAATTTTCAACCTCTTTATGGTGCAGATCATCAGGAACATGACACCGTACGAACTCGGGACACAACTGGAATCGTGTTTTAACATTCTGACATGTGCGAACGACATTGCAACTTTAGTAAAAAATTAACAAGATATTATTTCACTCATTACAATAATGTACAACAACTTACCTGGAAAAAAAATAGAAATTAACAGCAGTAAATCCAAGTACTTCATCGTCTACCTGTAAACTAAAGGAGATCATACCTTCAAAATTAGTGCAGATATCGAAACATCCATTAAATTATTTTTGAAGGAAACTTGCTAACCATAAACAACACTCTAAAAAAGGAAATAAATATTACAATAACAGAAGCTAACAGACCTAATGTTGCATCACTGGACGTACTAGAAAGCAAACGTATTTCAACGAGTTTAAAGATTCGTGTGTATAAATCTGTAATCATAATTGTTGTGACCAGTGGCGGATACAGATGGGAAGACGCGTGGGGCATACGCCCCCTACTTGCAGGGCCTCGCGCATTGCCACCCGCCCCGCCCCCACAAGTCAGCCCCCACGCTATTCGTTCGTTTCTTTCGTTTGTCGACTCGAATGAATCGAGTAATCGAGGTGTTATACTTTCCTATGTATCACGCACGTCCGTATCATCGCATTTTATACGCTTCTGTTTGTCACATAGGGATCGAATTAATGGATTAGCTCTGTTGAACACTCACCGTGACACTGATTGTCCTACTGACGACGTAATTAAGCAATTTGCTAAAAAGGAGCATAGAATTCATCATTGAGGAAGATAACCACAATTATAACATTTTTATTCTATGAGATGACATGTCTTATATACACTACTGACCATTAAAATTGATCCACCACGAAGATGACGTGATAAAGACGCGAAATTTTAACCGACAGGAAGAAGATGCTGTGATATGCAAATGATTAGCTTTTCAGAGCATTCACACAAGGCTGGCGCCGGTGGCGACACCTACACCTTGCTGACATGAGGAAAAAAATGGTTCAAATGGCTCTGAGCACTATGGGACTCAACTGCTGTGGTCATCAGTCCCCTAGAACTTAGAACTACTTAAACCTAACTAACCTAAGGACATCACACACATCCATGCCCGAGGCAGGATTCGAACCTGACATGAGGAAAGCTTCCAACCGATTTCTCATACACAAACAGCAGTTGACCAGCGTTGCCTGGTCAAACTTTGTTGTGATGCCTCGTGTAAGGAGAAGAAATGCGTACCATCACATTTCCGACTTCGATAAAAGTCGGATTGTAGCCTATCGCGATTGCGGTTTATCGTATCGCGACACTACTGCTCGCGTTGGTCGGGATCCAATGACTGTTAACAGAATGTGGAATCGGTGGGTTCACGAGGGTAATACGGAACGCCGTGCAGGATCCCAACGGCCTCGTATCACTAGCAGTCGAGATGACAGGCATCTTATCCGCATGGCTGTAACGGACCGTGCAGCCACGTCTCGATCCCTGAGTCAACAGATAGGGAGGTTTGCAAGACAACAACCATCTGCACGAACAGTTCGACACGTTTGCAACAGCATGTACTCTCAGCTCGGAGACAATGCTGCGGTTACCCTTGACGCTGCATCACAGACAGGAGCTTCTGCGATGGTGTACTCAACGACGAACCTGGATGCACGAATGGCAAAACGTCATTTTTTCGGATGAATCCAGGTTCTGTTTACACCATCATCCGTGTTTGGCGACATCGCGTTGAACGCACATTGGAAGCGTGTATTCGTCATCGCCATACTGGCGTATAACCCGGCGTGTTGGTATGGGGTGCCATTGGTTACACGTCTCAGTCACCTCTTGTTCCCAATGACGGCACTTTGAGCAGTGGACGTTACGTTTCAGATGTGTTACGACCCGTGGCTCTACCCTTCATTCGATCCCTGCGAAACCCTACATTTCATCAGGTCCTGTACGAGCCTTTCTGGATACAAAAAATGTTCGACTGCTGCGCTGGCCAGCACATTCTCCAGATCTTTCACCAATTGAAAACGTCTGGTCAATGGTGACCGAGCAACTGGCTCGTCACAATACGCCAGTCACTACTTTTGATGAACTGTGGTATCGTGTTGAAGCTGCATGGGCATCTGTACCTGTACACGTCATCCAAGCTCTGTTTGACTCAATGCCCAGGCGTATCAAGGCCGTTACTACGGCCAGAGGTGGTTGTTCTCGGTACTGATTTTTCAGGATCTATGCACTCAAATTGCGTGAAAATGAAATCACATGTCAGTTTTAGTATAATATATTTTTCCAATGAATGTCCGTTTATCATCTGCATTTCTTCTTGCTGTAGCAATTTTAATGGCCAGTAGTGTATGTGTATAAAAAGTTTAATTATAACTTTCTTAAACTTTACATGTGACTTGATTATTTTTTATTACGGTAAAATTAAAGGTAGCTCAAGATATTTTTATGGTCCCCTCATTGGGGTTTTTCTGTATCCGCCGCTGGTTCTGACACACACTTGTGAAACGTGTACCGGACGGTTATAACTGAAGTGCAACTACTCATGGAGCTCTAGTGCACACTGTAATAACCATATGGCAAGCGGAACTCAGTAGATATACCAGTGCTGGTTAACATGGAACCGATTTACGCTGGAAAAACTTAGTTCTAATTTTGGCAAGCAGGTACACTTCTGGCACTGTACACTGTTTGTAAGACAGTGTGACACCCCGTAAATTTTGAGGAAGGTATTCGGTGATATTCAAGATAATAACACAGTGTAGTGGGGAATATTGGCAAACAATTTAGTATATGATCTGCATTGGAGAACCAACATTAAGGCTAGGAGACTTTCTTTGGATGGCATAAGCGCTTGGAGATCCAGAAGAAAGAAAGATCTGTCAAATGCACACAGAACATACTGAAGGAAGAATATCTCTTGGAAGACCAACATTGCGCTACTTCGGTAACATCAGAGATCATATGAATATTTTACATGTGTTGAATTGAAAAACTGAACTACTTTGTAAAGTACTGCGACACCAGCGGCGAAAATCTTTCCGAAGTTGTGAGGTAGCTGATAATAACATATTTTTCTAGCAACAGACTCACCATTAGGTCTTCAATTGTTTATCGAAGGATGCGATACAGAGACGACAGGAACATGTATCTCAGAATTTTTCTGATATTTATTGCGTATGACTTGAATATGTAGTTTTCACTATTACATCAAGGTACACAGTTTTCTATAGATAAGTCGAATTATCAGACAGTTATCTGATTCTGTGTTTGTCACAGGTGTAATGAAGTATTCTGGAAGAGAGTAAGCTGCTAATTCTTTATTGTGTACACATTCAGTGCAACATAATTCGGACAAACATGAGGCTAAAATTAGTTATTTGTTGAATTATAGCTGTCAGTATTTAGAAATATTTTCATTTCAAACGCACACGCACTCACACATGCGCGCACGTGCACACACACACACCAAACACACACACACACACACACACACACACACACACACACACACACACACACAAACACAGACACAGACACATAAACACACAGACGGACATCCACTGGAGCACACAGAAACACGGACGGAGATCGAGAGAGAGAGAGAGAGAGAGAGAGAGAGAGAGAGAGAGAGGGAGGTTGTGAGCGAGAGGGAGAGAGATTGATGAGGGAGGATTTCTACCAGCGCTACGAAATACGCAAAATTGACCTAAATTGACGTAACTAAAATGCGTTATTCGGATTAGCAGTATGTTACCGATAATTTCTGTGTACGACATGGTAATTATTATAAGGTAATTATCCATGGCTGCCTTCCTAATTAATTTTTCAGCTTACTCATCGCTGAATTGGGCCTATAATTTACTGTATCTCGTAGCGCTCTGTATTGCAATATTAAACAATTAATGAAGTTCCACACACGTTCTCTCCCACAAATGTAACGGTTTGCGTCGGACACCCGGCAACACAATTCTCACCTGTCATGCATGAATCATTAGTCTGTAAAAATGGACCAAGTAATTCATTCATTTAATCATATGAGAGATCCAAGTAAGTAATGTCACAAGAGGAGCCAATGTATTTAAAAAAAAATTTATATATTGTGAAGTTAAATTCTTGGACTCATATTTAACGAACCACACTTTCAGTTTCAGAACACGACTCACTAGAAACGTTACATGTAACAAAAAGAGAGCCTAAGATTTTTGAGTTAGATATATGTTTGAAGAGAGAGTCACAGTAGGCTGTAGGGAGAAAAATTGTACTACGATTTGAATTAGCAAAAGTAAGTTTCATTCCAGAATGACATATGCACCAAAGTGGCAAAGGGGCAGGAGGGATAAAATCAAGCAAAAAAATTAACACTTAGATTGATTTACAAGATCTAAAGAGACACAAAAGACATTAAAGATATTACATAATGCATAAAATTTCTGAACCGATGAGGTAGCATTAAAAAAAGTGTAGTCAACTTGATTCTTTAAAACGGCAGTAGTATATTTCTTTCTCTGTATGGAAAGCACAGAACTGAAATTTTAATTTTGAAACTGTAAGTTTCGGTGACACCCATTCAACAGGAACGACAAATATATGGTGACTGAAAAGTAGGAGTTCTCTGCCTCGTGATGACTGGGTGTTGTGTGATGTCCTTAGGTTAGTAAGGTTTAAGTAGTTCTAAGTTCTAGGGGACTGATGACCATAGATGTTAAGTCCCATAGTGCTCAGAGCCATTTGAAAAGTAGGAGTAATGCTATTCAAGGAAACACCTGATTGTGAATTTTACTTGCTCGATTTATTATCAATCGTTGTATAAACCCATAGGACAGTAAGTCCTGAATGTTTATAAAACAAGGGGCGTTCAATAAATAACGCAACAATTTTTTTCTGAAAGTACGTACGAGGCTAATCCCAAAAGTAAGATCTCCTGTTTTTTCTTTTATATAAGTATATATACCTGTTTGTTTCTACAATGATTTACATCAGTTTACAGCTTGAATATTTAGCTATTTTTCGACATTATCACCATTTCTGTCGATGCATTTTTGTAGACGCTGTGGCAGTTTTTGTATGTCCATGACATACCAGCTCGCCACCATGCTGTTCAGAAAGTTATGAACCTCTACTTTCACCTCGTCGGCGGAGCTGAATCGCTTTCCGGCCAAATGTTCTTTTAACCTGGAGAACAGGTGATTGTCACTGGCGCCAAGTCAGGACTATAGGGTGGAGGGTGATTATGTTCCACTGAAAATACTGCAGGAGAGCAACGGTTTGCCGAGCGATATGTGGGCGAGCGTTGCCATGGAGAATGTGTACGCCCTTGTTCAACATTCCTGTTCTCCGGTTCTGAATTGCTCGTGCTGAATTTTTCAGTTTCACAGTACTTGTCAGTGTTATTGTGGTCTCAGCGATTCAGCTCCGACAACGAGGTGAATGAAGAGGTTCATAACTTTCTGAACAGCATGGCGGTGAGCAGGTATGACATGGGCATACAAAAACTGCCACAGCGTCTACAAAAATGCATCGACAGAAATGGTGATTATGTCAAAAAAGAGCTAAATGTTCAATCTGCAAAATGATGTAAACCATTGTAGAAATAAACAGGTCTATGTACCGGGTGATCAAAAAGTCAGTATGAATTTGAAAACTGAATAAATCACGGAATAATGTAGATAGAGAGGTACAAATTGACACACATGCTTGGAATGACATGATTAGAACCAAAAAAGTACAAACGTTCAAAAAATATCCGACAGATGGCGCTTCATCTGATCAGAATAGCAATAATTAGCATAACAAAGTAAGACAAAGCAAAGATGATGTTATTTACAGGAAATGCTCAATATGTCCACCATCATTCCTCAACAATAGCTGTAGTCGAGGAATAATGTTGTGAACAGCACAGTAAAGCATGTCCGGAGTTATGGTGAGGCATTGGCGTCGGATGTTGTCTTTCAGCATCCCTAGAGATGTCGGTCGATCACGATACACTTGCGACTTCAGGTAACCCCAAAGGTCTGGAGACCTGGGAGGCCAAGCATGACGAAAGTGGTGGCTGAGCACACGATCATCACAAAACGACGCGTATATGTCGGACATTTTGTGAACTTTGTTTTTTTTTTGTTTCTAATAAAACCTCATGTCATTCCAAGCATGTGTGTCAGTTTTTACCTCTCTATCTACATTCTTCCGTGGTTTAATAATTTTTCAAATTTATACTGACTTTTTGATCACCCGGTACTTATAAAAAAACTGTAGACCTTACTTTTGGGATTACCCTCGTAGTTTTTCTTCAGGAGTCCAATTCACCATACCGTTCGACACTCTTTTGCCTACAAAACCCTATTTTCGAACATAATCACCGTTCAGTACGACGGCTTTATGCCACCTTATTGCGAGGGTGACTATCCCCGAAAGGTACGATTCTACCGGTCGACGTCGGATTTAACGACTTGCTACGTTAAAAACCTTCCCACATCCATGTACTTCTTCCCGCGAAGCGCATCCTTCATTGGACCGGCAGGTGCGAGGTCCCGATGATGCATGGTCCAGGCCGCACGGTGGGCGAGGTTGTTCTGTGAATTCCTGACGGGTGTGAAGACTTTTATGAGGCCAGGCGTTGACTGGAGAAGGAGTAGTTTGTATTTTTGTGGCGACGAACCCGCTGAAGTCCTTTCTTCAGTTTCCTGAGGGTAGTACAATACTCTTCAGGGTTGATCGTTTTACTGTGAGGGAGGACATCAAACAGATAGTCCTTCAGAGTTCCAGAAGACCGCTGGTTGGTTCAAATGGCTCTGAGCACTATGGGACTTAACATCTATGGTCATCAGTCCCCTAGAACTTGGAACTACTTAAACCTAACAAACTTAAGGACATCACACACATCCATGCCCGAGGCAGGATTCGAACCTGCGACCGTAGCAGTCGCGCGGAGAAGACCGCTGCCATGACGTTACAAGCTAAGGGTGCGGCTTTGAACTTTTTGTTCGGCGGGGATGTGGTGTGGCGTCACTCCATGGATTACCATTTCGTTTCCTGTTCGAGGTTATTGATGTGTCGGCAGCTGGGCCAACACCTTGTAGATAGAGGTGGCTTAAAAGGCACGCTAGACTAACGCAGACGGGCGTGAAGTACTGGAACAGGATACGTAATTAATGCTATGAAGAAAAGTACGTAGCTGGTATAATACTTATCTTTAATCAATCATTGTGGTACATCGCACAAAGGTGACTTTAATTACAATCACTGTAAGGCTAATGGCGCCTTGCTAGTTCGTAGCCATTAACTTAGCTGAAGGCTATTCTGTCTCTCGGCTAATGAGAGAGAAAGGCTTCGTACGTCTAGTCGCTAGCTCTGTCGTCCGTACAACTGGGCTGAGTTCGAGTCAGTCTCTCGAGACCTGCCTTGTGGTGGCGCTAGGTTTGCGATCACACAGTGGCGACACGCGGGTCCGATATGTACTACAGGACCGCGGCCGATTTAAGCTACCACCTAGCACGTGTGGTGTCTGGCTGTGACACCACAGTTATGAACCCATGTTCCATCACCTGAGACGATGTTCGACCGAAAATTGGCACGATCAATCTCTTAACACGCAAGCATTTCCGCTTGCATTGTCCTTTGTTGCCCAGAATGGCCTTGTGTTTGTCGGCGAGGAACCCAGCGGGCACACACATCTTTGAGTACGCCAACTTACGGAAGCGTGTGTTAGCACTACCAACAGAGACGTCCAGTTGTGCAGCGAAGTGTCTGACTGTGATCCGTCGATCACCAGGAATGAGGGTTTCCTGACGTTCCAGTATTGTAAGAGTCACAACTTTGAGCGGCCGGCGGGCACGCTGGAGATCGGAGAGGTTTGTGCGACCTTTTTGCTATGATAACACACGCCTCGGCCAACGACTCACCGTGGTTTTGTTCACTGTCACGTCTCTGTAGACATTCCGTATGGTCCCAAGAATACGAGGATTGGAACTTAAATAGTGGAAACTATTTATTCACAACCGACACAAAAGTGTTACATGTTTGCACCTGTTACTGTCCTTCAAAGTAGTCACCAGCGCTGTGTAGAACCCGTTGCCAGCGATGTAGAAGGCACAGTATACCGTTAGCAGTGCCTGTTCTGTTGATGGTGCGAATGGAACGGTCTACTGCCTGTCGAATCTCTGGAACAGTTCTGAAGCGAATGCCACGAAGTGTTTCCTTCATCTTAAATCAAAGTCACAAGGAATTAAGTCCGGGGAGTGATGCTCCAGAGCCCCAGTATGGTGATTGTCATTTACGATTGTGATGGTGTTATCCTAACGCATTACGTTCCTCCACGGCAGACCGTCAATGCACACTGTTACTGTTCGTTTTTGGAGCATCACCTGCGACCAGCTTTGCGAAAGAAGCGGCGACACTTTCTGCTCAACGCACCCATCATTTTGCACGGCTGCGCGGTCGCATACAGCGCAAGCTGTGGCTGCTCTGTTCAGTCGATGGGACTGGGAAGTACTGTACCACCCACCATACTCCCCAGACTTAAGTCCTTGTGACTTTGATTTGATTCCGAAGAGGGAGGAAGCACTTCGTGGCATTTGCTTCAGAACTGTTCCAGAGATTCGGCAGGCAGGAGACCGCTCCATTCGCACCATCAACAGAACAGGCTCTGCTAACGGTATACTACGCCTTCCACATCGCTGGCAACGGGTTCTACACAGCGCTGGTGATCACTCTGAATGACAGTAACAGGTGCAAACATGTAACTCTTTTGTATCGGTTGTGAATAAATAGTTGGCACTACTTAAGTTCCAACCCTCGTGTCTACTATGCTCTAGTTCTCTTCGAAATGATAGCTCTCTGCTTGAAACACACGTAGGTTACAGACGCCATTCTGAAGGCTACGTACAGCACCGCCAGATGTAGAAATTTCTAAAATTATAGTGGCTGCAGCGGAAATATTCTACGATGTTCCAGAACAAATTGCGCATTTCTTCAACCGAAAATGGTCGAGAAAAAACTTGTCGGGTAGCTTGTTCAGCGCCACTTGTAGTATCTCTGAAAATGTCGATGAATTTCAGAGATACAAATGTACCCGAAAGTTAAACAATGCCGTGACATGAGAACACATTATGTGAGCAGGTCGTAGGACCCATTAGAGAACTAGCTAATATGTGACACTAGGCATTTGGAACACAAGAATGTTCAAAACATGTATTTAGAAAGGTTTCAGAAACGAAGAGACACGTTTTTAACAAAATAACAGTATTACTCGGCTATGGCAACTGACGTCCGACGCGAGTGCCCCTGCCAACAGAACGACATCGCCTGCAGCTCCGTTCATGGTCTCGTTCAAAATGGTTCAAATGGCTCTGAGCACTATGGGACTCAACTGCTGCGGTCATCAGTCCCCTAGAACTTAGAACTACTTAAACCTAACTAACCTAAGGACATCACACACATCCATGCCCGAGGCAGGATTCGAACCCGCGACCGTAGCAGTCGCACGGTTCCGGACTGCGCGCCTAGAACCGCGAGACCACCGCGGCCGGCTCATGGTCTCGTGAACGCCTAGGTTGGACCGATGGCCTGGTCAAATGATCCCCGATTTCATTTGGTAAAATTTGATTATAGGATTAGAATGTGGTTCAGACCCGCCAAAGCCCTGGATCCAAGTTGTCAATAATGCACTGTGAAGGCTTATATTGGTTCCATAGTGGTGGGGGAAGGGTTTACATACAATGAACTGGATGCTCTGGTCCAGCAGAACACATTATTAACTGGAAATTATTATATTCGGCTCCTCGGAGACTGCCTGCAGCCCTTTGTCTACCACACATTTCCAAAAACTACGGAATGAAAATGAGCCAAGTCACGAGGCCACAATTGTTCACGATTGGTTTGAAGAAAGACCTAGAGAATTGGAGTGAATAGTTTGGCCATCGCTCGACATGACTCTCATCCAATATTTGAGGGACACAGCCGAGAGGCCAGTTCGTGCGCAAAAACTTGCACCCACAACACTTTCGCAATTATGGACGGCTATATAGGCAGCAGGTTCTTCTTCAGGGGATTTCCACCGACTAGTTCAGTGTGTGGGGCGGCGGTTTTTTTTGGAAATTTATGACGTTGCTGTATAAATGTTTGAAGAATGTAAAATCAGTTCCTATTATTTCTTAAGCTGTTTTCCGCCGTTCTCAACACTGGCTCTCGAATTACACTTTAGCATCCAGAAAGTGATTAGCAAAACGTGAAGCCTGTAATTAGAATTCCTAGTGCCCACTTCATCTGAGAATACAATTATAGCTGCAGCTTATAGCTCTGAGGAATTAGGAGATTGTCCGGAATTTATAATCAAAAACGATATTCCAAGATAGTTGAGTATATTCTGAAAGTCACATATGGAAAACACAAGTATCCATACAACCTAACTAACAGAGCAGTTCAGAGTCTAATGCGCTGATGCAACTATAACTGTCCGAATTAAATGTAAAATGAATGCTCGCCATAATTTGATGATTAGTTTCATCAAACGCCACGCTAAATAATTGGTAGAATGTCTGTCCCGCGACGGCACCTGAAAATACGACAATACGGAAACTGAAGCTAGATAATGAAAATCATCCCAGAATTAACACTTCACTTGAAAATGATTTCCTGGTTACGCGCATCTCGAGTAACTGAATACGGCATCCGAGGCTGTTTGTAGCAGTGATACCGACGCGACGCGACTCCCGACACAGATGGCGTGTTATTCAGCGTCTGGAGAGAACTGGGGCCTTGCTTCCTCGCGCAGCGTTCTTATATATAAAGCCGCGGTGCGGACGGCTAAGGGATCGCTGATGACACCGCCTTCCTAGCCCTTTATCCTACCCTTCAACGGTCCCAACGTACTCTCCAAACCCACCTTGACCAATTCACCGCTTGGTGCAACCAGTGGTTCCTCCGTGTTAATCCCTCCAAGACCCAGGCGATCATCATAGGCCGCACCACCCGTTCCTTCCGCCTCCATGATTTCTACCTCACCATTTATGGCCGTCCTATCCACCTCACTCCTACCCTCAAATACCTTGGCCTCACCCTCGACCGCCACCTCACCTGGACTCCCCATCTCCTTACCATCCAAAACAAAGCTCACAACCGCCTCCGCCTCCTGAAACTCCTGTCCGGCCGGACGTGGGGTCTGCATCCTTCTACCATCCTCCACACCTACAAATCCATGATCCGCCCCATCCTTTGTTATGCCAGCATCGCTTGGATTTCCGCCCCTCCCCGGTTCTATAACGCCCTCCAAATCCTCGAACGCCATGCGCTCCGCCTCGCCTTCCGCATCCGCCTTCCGTCCCCCACGCGCATCCTCTATGACCTCATCCCCTTCCCCCACCTTCTCCTTTTCCTTGAACACATCCGCACACTCTATGTTGTCCGTCGCCTTGATCCCCCTCACCCCCTGGTGTCTCCCTTCCTCTCCACTCCCGACCAGTTGCCGCGCCTTTACCGTTGTGTCCCTCCCTCTCTCCATCTCCACACCCTCCATCTCCTTTCCCAACACAACTTCCACCGTCTACCGCTCCCGGATGATGAGCTTCGCCCTGACTTCTACCCTTCCTACCAACTCTAACCCCCTCTTCCTGCCTCCTCCTCAGGGCTCCCTCTCCTCCCCCTCCCTCCTTCTGAGCGGATTTCCCCTCCTACTCCCCCTCCATCTCTTGTGCCTTCTTTCAGTGTCTCTGCGCCCCCTCCTGCCCTGTCTTCCCTTTTCCTCTCCCGCCCCATGTGTGTCCTGCCTCTTCGTGAACCCACGGTTCCCCTCCTCCCGCCGCTTCCCCAGCTGCCCCATGCTCTCCCCTCCTTTTCCATCCTCTCTGCCCTTTCCCTCGGCAGGTCCCACCTGGTAGTTTTATTCTTCGTCGTGTGTGCTCCGAGTGGGTTTTAAGTGTGTTGTTTCGGAGTGTTTTTAATACTGTGGCCGACTTTTCACCTGTGCCTGTGCATCTAGTGACTTCCATGTGTTTTAAGAATCACCAATTGTGTTTTTTAACTTTCTGGTGACTTTTTTAACTGTCCCCAATGAACGTCTACATATCAGTGTATTTTTACCTCCATTTTCTCCCCTTACTCTGTTTTATGTTCCCCCTTTTTACCTCCTTATGTATGTATTATTTTCTTCTTGTTTTAATTGTCATATCACTCGGCTGAAGAGCGGCGGATTGTGCTGCTGACAGCCCTCCCCCTGCCCGTATGGGGCAGGGGAATGAAATCACAATAAAGAAAAAAAAAAAAAAAAACGGCTAAGGGAACACCTGATCAAATCGGCTCTCCCGACTAGCCGCTGGGCTAGTAATGCACCACTTTAAGTTACCTAATAAATCATAGCTTCTCTTGCTGATGGCCGATGAAGCTCTTAATTTAAAAGTGCATTCAGCACGCAAGCAAATATTGATAATAAAATTTTGACGTGGCTAAGTTAAATATTTTGGGCGAGAGAATTAATTTAATTACACTGTACGCAGTAGACGAGCTCTGAACTGGCCCTTTGGAGATACGCTATCGCTATAATTTTATAGGTATTCAAATGAAACTTTTCACATCTTCATAGCTATAGCGGATCTCCAACCTATTTAAATCTAAACATCGTAGCCTTATTTATTAGCCTACTTAATCTATCTTGCTTCCTTAAGTTTTGAGACGAAAACCAGAAAATCATGAATTTCCACTAAAATCTTAATTTGTGACATCCAAAGTACTGTTTTTATTAAATTATTATGAAAGATGAATCTCAATATAAATTTTTAAGTCTCTAGCTCTTTTCTGTTGCGCCAATGATTTTTACATAAAAACGTCCAACTTTCGAAAATGGTTTAAGTTATCGAACTGATATTCAACACACATTAATTTAGTATTACTCTTGACATGCTAGAAAAGTTTTAGGTTATTTGCTTAATTTTTAAAGTATTGCGCAACATTTATGACGTCAGAGCTAGTTACAGCAGACTGGTTGGCACGCAATGGAAAGACTGATGTGAATTTACTACAGCGTGAGTAGGCTGCTTCCCTACAAGTGCATGCTACGTCAAAGTGATGCACTACGACAGGCAGTGGGAGGTTCCTCACGATGTTAGTAGGTATCTCATGACTATTGCCCCTTCACTGTATGTAGTAAGGCTTTTGTGAATGACCGTCGTTATGTTCTTCACTAGTAGTCATACGCAAGATAAAACAGTCTTTTAAGGTCGGCAGATGACCACAGTCTGATTTACAATCTCAAAGCGGTGCATCCATCTACAGCTCACGTGGGCAACTGGCAGCCTGTGGGCTATATCAGGCCAACGACTGGTTTCAGTCCGGTTTGCGGAACAAATTCGTGGAAGAGCGAGACGTTCGCATTGTATTCTGATCGTCAAGCGTTTTAGGATATCCACAATTCTGTTTTTCGCATTTTTCCAGTTTGGTTTCTGTGTAATACAACCGACATATGTGAAGCTCAAATGACTCAGAATTTTAAACTTTTTAAGATAAACAATGAAATGCTGGCTCAAGTGATTTTGTGTTTCAGGGACAACCCATGCCAATACGAACAGTCATCAAAAGTGTCTTTGGATATACAGTATGTTTTAAAAATGCTTGCTGACAGGTTTTGTGCATATTAACACCCTAATCACATGCGTGTGGCCTGAAATCGCAAAGATTCAATTGTTTGCTGACGGGGATGGCGTGCCACATTGCTGTTTTCCTCTTAATTGAAGACTGGAAGTGCGAAACGCTGAATGCGCCAAAATTAAGTATTTAGAGAAACAGGAAAAAATCTTATGAAGTTACATTACAAAGAATTTTTATTTAATGAAATATTACTTCCGACGTTTGACATCACTGTTAACATTTCACCAAAACGCAGCTTTGACAGAAACTTTTGATACTGAACGCTGACTTCCACAAAACTGGACATTTCGGTAAGGCTGAATGTACCATGCTACTTTACCAAGGAAAGCTGAATGTCCACTCAAGTTCTTAAACTCTGATATCACTTATACAAAGATTTATAAAACGCGTTATATCTCAACGTCAAGAAACAGAATCACAGCAAGTACGTCCTTGAAGTTATGCCCCTTTTTAAAGAGAGGACTCAGGTCCAGTCTGCTTTATCAAAATGAGTTTTCATTAGAAGCGTGTCTTTCTTGTCTGAAGTGAAACGTTATTACTGAAGTTTTGGTATTATTTAGTTTCGCTGGTGTTAAAGTATGTACTACCAAAGGGAAGCCAGATTAAATAAATTACCTTCACTAATGCTGATCGCCATAACAGAGATCTTTTTTACTCTAGCTGTGGCCACCATATTTTGCAGTTCTTCAGGCACCATGCATTTAACGTTCTTTTTCCTTTTCTCTATATCAAAGTCACGATCGGAACTCGTGTAACTATGTCGAGAAACTAAAAACTTTGTTTCAAAAATTTCAAAGACAGCTTCTGTAACAAGCAACATTAAATCTATCAACATCATAAGATTTCATCTGCCCGACACAATTATCACACCACAAAATGTGTTTCTTTTTGTGTGTGAATCCTGAAGTCATAACTTTTAATATACGGGACGAAACTTCACTACCTCCTTCACGAGCTAGGCCCTCTTACCACATCCACATGAACAATTTACCTGAATCATAACGTATTCCCAAGTTGCAATGTGACAACTGTCTTCAATAAAACATGCTGCTTTGCGTCAGCGTATCTATGAACATAACTTGGGCACAGTGCATGTCCCACTTAAGGGCAGCCGGCCACTGTGGCCGAGCGGTTCTAAGCGCTTCAGTCCGGAACCACGCTGCTGCTACGGTCGCAGTTTAGAATCCTGCCTCGGGCATGGATGTGTGTGATGTCCTTAGTTTAGTTAGGTTTAAGCAGTCCTAAGTCTAGAAGACTGATGACCTCAGAAGTTAAGTCCCATAGTGCTGAGAGGCATTTGAACCACTTTTTGAACTTAAGGGCATCTGTAAATCTGTAAAGTTGATTTTCATCAAGTCCTGAGCCTTCTCGACGTTTTCATGACGAGTCTGCAGTACTGACTTGGAATATTCATCGGAGGTAATTTCAGCCTGCATTGTTCACACATTTAATTTCTCGGTTTGCTGAAAGGAAACGTTGAAAACGGCACGATAAGACTTGTAAGTCACGACGAAGTCACATGTTTTTCTTTAAAAGAAGCATACATACAGCTTGCACCCGTGGTCTAGAGGTGCAGCCTTTGATTATTCATCAAGGCGTCTTCGTTCCCGGGTTCGAAATCCGCCACCGCTCAAACTTCGTTTAATCAGTTTTGAACATGGCTGTTACACAGCAGCCGTATACTAATTTCAGCATAGGATTAAACAGCTAACCGGTTGCACATAAATGGCACGTACATTGACCTAGGCTTCGACACCTACTAGGGGCGTCTTCATCAGAATAATGTTGCTAAATCCTAGGGAATAATACATGGAAAATCAAGTATGACAACTAACACAGATGACAATTTTCAGGACCCCCAAACGTTACTTACGTAAAATTACATTCCTAAAATGTATTCGAAGAGCTCGAGGTTGTCAAACTTATTTCAAAGAACTATGGCCTCATCCTCAATGAACTATTATTACTAGGTAACAAAAATTTTTCAGTGGTTTCAATCCATTGCTCACGGAGCAGGTCCAACCGCTTGAACTCCTGTGTGTAGGGAGCCGGCTGCTGGGTTCTCCACGACCACAGCTAATCAGAACCATAAGAAAGGAAGTAAACCACACTGGTCTGCTCCCCAAAAATCAACTGAATTCTGTGGTTCCACGCACTATTTGCCTTGTAATACATTACACACATTATTCAAAGGTAACAAAAACTCATATAAGGTCATTGCTCATGGTGTATGATGACTGATGATCTTTGTTCTATATTACGATGGGCACAAGACCTGGGGTTTGAAGTAAATGCTATGGGTAAAAAAGGTCTTCCCCATTCACTGTGGAAATTGATCAGTGGACATTTTTGTGAAACATTTCTTACAATAATTAATATAATGTGCCAGACCAGGACTCATAACACTTTCTCCAGTCTTCATCCAGCTTAAATTCATACACACACCGCTGCATGCTCACAATTCGTTTTGGAAACAGTCCTCTAGGCTGTAGCTAATCATGTCTCCACAATATTCTTTCTTCCCAGAGTGCTAGTCCTGCAATTTTCGCATTTCTGGGAAATTTAGAAGGTAGGAGATGTACTGATGAAAGTAGAGCTCTGAGGGCGGGTTTGAGTCCTCCATGGGTAGCTCAGTCAGAAGATCAATTGCCTGGAAAGCCATAGTTCCCACATTTAAGTCCTCGTCTGACACCCCATTTCATTAATCTGTCAGGAAGTTTCAAATCGGCGGAAAATTAGTTGCAGAGTGAATATTCATTCTGGAAATTCTTCCAATACTTTTTAATGGTATCCACTTACAGTCTGAAAGAATAATAAAAGACCTGGGTAGCCAGTGATGCGACAACAGATTTCTTTGAACAACCGAATGGCCAGTCGGTTGTTTTCTCGTTCAGTCGGTTTTTCTAACCGAATGAAACAATTAAATGAAGCTAGTCTGCAGCGACATCACTCTCCTGGTGGGGGTGGTTCCTCTCTGAATGTGGGACAACTGACAGACGCACCTTTCGGTTTGTCAGTTACATGAATGTTTTTACTAAGTCTCTGAGTCTGAGTAATTTCAGTTACATATATACTTTTTCAGCCTTTTCCTTTTCCACCTTTTCCGTGAGGGTCGTTGTTGCAAAGAAAGCCGTATGGCGCCGCACCAGCCTCCTCCTACTGCTGCCAGGAACAGGACGGCAGCCGGTGCGAGGAGGTGGCGCGGAGACCTGGGCGAGTGCACCACTGCCGGGACCTGCGCTGGTTGCGACTGGCCATCGCGCCACCTCCTCGTGCACTCTGCCGCCCTTCAGCTTGCAGCAGGAATACGCTGACGTGGAGTGTGTGCGACGCTGCCACAGAGGCTGGATAGATTAAAAGCTATTATTGTTTAATTAGCAGACATTGGCACACCTTTTCAGGAAAACGGAATTCGAACTGAAAAATTCGGCATGTATCCTTTCATCTTAGCGTACCCCTAAGAGTACTTTTATGCTAGGTCAAATTTGTACACCCAAGGAAGTTTCCATTAGTTATATGTTAGTTGCAACTGCAACAATTTAGTGCCCAGCAATCTATTTATCAGTATTAAATTATGAAGGGAATTAGACTTTCGATTCATAATTAAACGAATATGTATATCGCTTATTTTAACTTTGGCGTACTCATTGAGATGTCTTCATGAACATCTGGGGGTGGGGCTACACTCTGGGCGGTATGTGTACCCCAGTTTGTATTATACACAACTGCTTCATCTCACCTAAAGAGAATCCTACAGATTGGTGTCATTCAGTAATGTAACTCGAAAACTAAGTCAACTAATCCACTAAATAGTGGTTACAGTTAAATGAACGAATGAATGCTTGCTGCAACCGACAGAAGAACTTAACACTGATTCCACTTAAAAACAGAGAATGACTAACTCAGTCAATACGCAAAACACCTCCGGTTTTTGCCGATTTTTTTCATTCAGCTACTCCCAGAAATTAGTTTCACGAGACAGAAATGAATAAATAATAATCCATCTGGTAGGTAAAACTTGATTCAACTGTTTCCATTCGGTTGTCCCTACAGACTGGCTTCACTCAAAGTAATGAATGAGTAATTCAACTGATACCTAAGGCTACAACCAAATGAGTCGATCGATGGTTTTCCAACAGCAGACTGAATCGATTGATCTCATTCGGTTATTCCCATAGCTACTGGGTACAGTCTTGGACGAACATCTACACTGAGAAGAAGAAACTGCTGCATTGTGGAGAGGTTCTCTCTACAGCTTAAATACACATTCCTAACTTTTAGAAATATGTTTCCACCTCAAATAAAACGAATATTAGTCCTGCCAAATCATTATTAATGTGTTGTAGTTCGATGGGAAATAAATAGTGGAAACGTCAAACGATCCGAGTTAGCTACGGATGCTTGTTCAACTCTGAGCTGTTTCTTCATGCCTGTCCTATCTATGTAGGTCAGGATGGATACGACAGAATATGCAGAGTGATTTTCACATACTCTGTTCATTTCACTGGTTTCTTAAAAACTGCTTTGTCGCAATCCATCTCCACTCATATCACGCCTATTATGAGTGTTCGGTGTGGGTGACTGCAATGTGCAGGGACTGCATTCGATTTCCAATACTGATAGGTATTTTTCATTGGTGGGAAGATTGCAGCAAGATGCACTCAGCCTCAAGAGGTCAGTTGATGATCTACTTGATGGAGATGTAGCTGTTCCAAGGTCAGGAAACCGACAACGTTGGGAGAGTGGTGTGCCGAACACGTGCCCTTCCACACCACCGCCATTAAAAGAGAATGAAACGACGGTCATTGGCACCCGAGTAGCCTGTATAGGGCCTGAGTGTGTAAATTTACCTATACTTTACATATCTAATATCTGCTATCACTCCACAACTGCAATACCAAACTGCATACATCCAACATGTTGGCTGCCCCTCTCTGCAACATCTTTCTCAATCTCCTTCTCCATATCAGCCATGTGAGAGTAGAACGAATTACCCTGCAACCTGGGTCTTGTCCAGACCCATTCTGTATTCACGTGAAAGAGTTTTACCTGTAGTCATCGGCGTAGCTGCCCTCTAGGCGTATCCTAACTGTTTACCATCTGTCCAGTAGTCAGTATCTCTAACACAATGAAAATTACCAGTGCTTTTCTAATCCCTTCCTATATTTTCTTAATTCCACATGAGTTTATAATATCATTCATTTATTTTTCGCTCTTCCACATACTAATCAACTTCTTGTCACTCATTCTTTCTGTACTATTCCTGTCGTACATCATTGCTCACATCTGATAAGGACAACATGAGGAAGTTGCTTGACATTAATCAGACAGACATCTCTTAAATGCCACAAATTCATATATTCTCAATACCATTAGTATTACTATTGTTATTGTTATTACTATAGTTACAATTCTATAATGCCCATGAACTATAGAAATTCTAATGTTGACTCAGTATCGTTCGTTGGATGTAAAAGAGGGTTGGATATAAAAGAGGACCTCAAGACCACAATCCTAACAGATGAAATAATTGCACAAATTAATAAATAAATAACGACTATCAGCACACCAGGAACGAAAGTACAATATTTGGTACACCTACATGGAAAACAAGCATGACAACTAGATGCTAAGGGATGGCCTGAGGATGGTAGTGTGTACCGAAATGGCTAGCCAAAAGGTAAAATAAAATACTGAGACTACAGAATAAAATATATATTAGTTCTAAAGTATATTATTCGCAGTTCCAACCGACAGTACGTCGGGAGTTAATTACACCACAAGATGCACGGAAGGTATGTGCAGCGATACCACTGGTGCCTGATGATCCATTCACCCGCTGCACAGTACAGTCCTGCGGGTTGCCGTCCTCAAACGCCTGGAGCTCCTCTTCACTGCGGCATCAGCCTCGATAACAAGGACACCATGTCCACGGAACACGGCGGCATTAGTTTGCATCCGCGAACCTCGTGAACCCGTGACACCAGCAACCTTCTTGGATTTCATATGCCGGGTGTCCTTCATAGAACCGCTGCTTGTAGCTCTTGACCAGTGCAAATCAGTCCTCTACAAAGACAAGTCTCCACGTATAGCACGACAACGACAGTGCAACCGATTTCGTGCTTTAGTGTGTATTCTCGCGCACCTTCGCAGAACTGTAACCTACAAGTGACATCTTTGCTAAGAGATCAGGATGATTTTCAAGCCCTTTCGCTGACAAAGTTGGTCATGTTCTTGAACACTTCTTTGCAGGAATGAGCTTCTATTGTTCTTTGCTATCGGGGCACCTACTTGCTTTCTGCGTGTACCTTCCCACAATGGGATACTTCAGAATTAAGTGATGCGTAATGGCTATGTTTGTCCTTTCCTCTAAGCAAAGCCGATGTACCTCCCTCGCTTATAAAACGCCGGTTTATACCGATGAGGCAGTGACCATCATACAGGGTCTCCGTTTTCTCATCCTGTTTGGACTAGCCAATATCTTTATTCTGTCTGATTCGACCCTCAACAGCTCATCAGTGAAAGGGGAGAACAATGATAGTTTGATGAGTATAATGCAAAAGCTGATCGAAGTGCAGCGTTACTGTATGCGACGTCAGAGAATATTCTTTGGATTCTGATTGATCAGCGCCTGCAAAAACTTGCGGCGGTCAGTGAGCGCACACTTATTTTGATATCAGTGCATACAACCACATCCCTCAATTGAAAACGATTGTATATATACGCGCACGATGAGAAGAATTAAGAACAACATTCACATTTACATTCACGTACGTACGTACGTCTGTAATAAGTCCCTCCAGGGAACGTGTGTAAGGCAACAGATGCAGGAATCCTGCACCGCCGCAAAGGACGAGGGCACAGTGACGTTAGTTCGCCATTGCCTTCCTCCGACCTGTTATTAAATGTGTTGTGTGGAGTCCTGTGAGGTGGGCTTGTACAGTCTAGTGAAAGAGATTTCTGTTGTTAACAGCTGAAGGGAAGAGAGTGGGTGAAACAGGCCGCCGGCACGTAGACTGCTGCTCCTACACGGCCGCCGTACTTTTCTCGAAAAAAAACCCACCTACCCTCGTGAGGTTCCCATTTGAGTTCCCAAAGAATCTCTTATACACTGAAGAGCCAAAGAAACTGGTACACATGCCTAATAACGTGTACGGCCCCCTCGAACACGCAGAAGTGCTGCATGGAGTCGACGAATGTCTGAAGTAGTGCTGGAGAGAATAGACACCATGAATCCTGCAGGGTTTTCCATGATTCCGTAAGAGTACAAGACGGTGGAATTCTCTTTTGAACAGCACGTTGCAAGGCATCCCTGATATGCTCAATAGTGTTCATTTCTGGGGAGTCTTGAGGCCGACGGAACTGTCTGAACTCAGTATTCTTGGAGCTACTCTGTAGCTATTCTGCACGTTTAGGATGTCGCATTGTCCTGCTGGAATTGCCCAAGTCCGTCGGAATGCACAATGGACATGAATGGACGCAGGCGATCAGAAAGGATGCCTGCGTACGTGTCACCTGTCAGAGTAGCATCTAGATGTATCAGGGGCCCATATCATCCGACTGCACACGCCCCACGCCATTGCAGAGACTCCACCGGCTTTAACTGCCCCCTGCCGACATTCAGGGTCCATCGATTCGTGAGGTTGTCTCCATACTCATACACGTACATCCACTCGATACAATTTGAAACGAGGCTCGTCCGACAAGGCAACAAGTTTCCAGCCATCAACAATGGAATGTCGGTGTTGATGGGCCCAGGAGAGGCGTAAAGCTTTGTGTCGTGCAGTCAACCAGGTTGAATGGTTCATACGCTGACACTTGTTGAGGGCCCAGCACTGAAATCTGCAACAATTTGCGGAAGGATTGCACTTCTATCACGTGGAACGTTTCTCTGCTGTCTTCGTTAGTGCCGTTCTTGTAGGATCTTATCCCAGTCGCAGCGTTGTCGGAGATTTGGAGTTTCACCGGATTCCTGATATTCACAGTACACTCGTGAAATGGTCCTCACGTCATCGCTACCACGGAGATGCTGTTTCCCATCGATCGAGCGCTGACTATAACACCACGTTCAAACTCGCTTAAATCTGGATAATCTGCCATTGTAGGAGCAGTAACCGATCCAAGAACTGCACCAGGCACTTGTCTTAAAGGCGTTGCCGACCTCAACGCCATATTCTGCCTGTTTACGTATTTATTTGAATACGCATGCCTATACCAGTTTCTTTGGCGCATCAGTGTATGCTGATCGAACCTTCTCGTAACAAATCTAGCACCCCGCGTCTGAATTGCTTCGACGTCTTCGTTTAATCCGACCTGCTATGGATGACAGTCGAGCAGTACTAAAGAATGTTTCGCACTTGTATATGCGGTCTCGCCTACGAACGAACCTCACTTCCCATATACTGTCCCAAGAGACTAAAGTCGACCACTCGCCTTCGCTACGACAATCCTTCACGAGCGTTCCATTTAATATCCCTTTTGTCTCTTTTCAACGTTAGCACAGATATTTAAACAACAATAGTCTGTTATATAGCATACTAATACTGTATTCGGACATTCATCTATAGAGCAAGCTTCTGACGAAGACTCGACATCGAGGACAACATACCGGGTTTTATCACTTCGGAAGTCTTCCAGCCATTCGCATATCATTCAACGTATTGCTTATGCTAGTACTTTCGTTAACTGACTGCAATGGGCCACCGTGTCAAATGCATTTCGGAAATCTAAGAACATCTAATCCGCCTGCCGCCTTTCATCCGCATTTGGCAGGATATTGTGTAAAAAACGGCAAGCTGGGCTTCACAGGAACGATGTTTTAAAGCCCTGCTTATTTCTGGGAAGAATCTTTTCCGTCTCAAGGAACTTCGTCATATTCCGGTGAAAAATACGTTCAATAATTCTGCAGCAAACCGATGTTAAATACATTGCTCTGTAATTTTGTGGGAGAGTTCTTTTACCCTTATATACAGGAATCACCCGTGCTTTTTTTCAGGAACCTCGGACTTTGGTCTCGGCGTGAAATTCGCGATAAATGTAAACTAAATAAGGGGCCAACGCCTTAGAGCAGTCTTCATAAAACAGAATCGGGATTACATCCGGACCTGGCGACTTATTTTTTTTTCCACTCGTTCAGTCGTTTCTCCACGCCAGGGTAGCTATTACTATGTCCTCCATAGGGAGCTTGTGCCATGTTCAAACCGCAGTATGTACGATCTGTAATATTATTGGGCTTTCCGTCGTATGAAAGCTATAAGTACCCTTGGTAAGACGTTCACCAAGCTACGTATTAAACGACCAACTTATATAATGAGACGTATTCTTTGAAAGACATTTGGTTTATATAATTTACCTAACAGTAAAGATGCGCATCTAGCGCAGACGCTAAAACATCGACTGCGCAGCCAGAGAAACACTTTAACAGAAGCTGAACTGAGCATTCCCCTTCTACCTAAATAAAAAATATGACGGTAAAAACTTCTGTAGATCTTCAGATTTTATCGCACTTCTTCTTGTAATGTGAAAGGGTAAAAGGGCCGATTGTGAGCCACAAAAATGAGCGCTCTTGCCAGCGTGCAGACAACAGTTATTAAATGGTAAAATTCAAGTAATCTATGTTCGATATTGTAAATCGGCAAGTTATTGTTATATAAGTGTTAAACAGTGAAACAATTGAATCGAAAGACAGAGAAATATAATGAGTGTAAACTTTGGTATAGACGTGAACGAAGAATCGATACAGGACAGGCTGAAATGTTATCGCATCAACATAGAAAATTACTTATGTAGGTTATACTGTTTATAAATAAGCCCTAATTGCTTGTGAGAATTATTGGAGTATATTTAGTGTTTACTAGGATTCTTATTCTATTCTTTTCCTTTTTTACCTCCATATTTTTATAAATGTCAATCAGCCTTTACAACAGCAGAGAATACTACGGCGTCCTGGTCGTAGACAGAAAGCTGCTCCTTGTTTTCTATACAACTCATAGTCGCCCCATTTATTAATGATTTCATTTGCAAATGCAATTTTCATTGTTCACTATTAAAGATTCCTTAGGTAATTATAACATTCATACTGGTTACGTAAAGGAATCCGGGTTGTTCTTTTCCAGATAATAGAACCCTTTGCGTAATCAAAAACTAGCCTCCTCCTGACAACGATCAGGATCCGATCAGAAGACGGACGTCTTCGGCCTCTTTCGTGTTTCCCGTGGAAAAGCTGTGCCAAACTGGGAACACGACATTCTAGTATGAAATACAACACCTATATAAGTATTAGATTAAAATTGAAAAATCTGAAATACACTCCTGGAAATGGAAAAAAGAACACATTGACACCGGTGTGTCAGACCCACCATACTTGCTCCGGACACTGCGAGAGGGCTGTACAAGCAATGATCACACGCACGGCACACCGGACACACCAGGAACCGCGGTGTTGGCCGTCGAATGGCGCTAGCTGCGCAGCATTTGTGCACCGCCGCCGTCAGTGTCAGCCAGTTTTCCGTGGCATACGGAGCTCCATCGCAGTCTTTAACACTGGTAGCATGCCGCGACAGCGTGGACGTGAACCGTATGTGCAGTTGACGGACTTTGAGCGAGGGCGTATAGTGGGCATGCGGGAGGCCGGGTGGACGTACCGCCGAATTGCTCAACACGTGGGGCGTGAGGTCTCCACAGTACATCGATGTTGTCGCCAGTGGTCGGCGGAAGGTGCACGTGCCCGTCGACCTGGGACCGGACCGCAGCGACGCACGGATGCACGCCAAGACCGTAGGAACCTACGCAGTGCCGTAGGGGACCGCACCGCCACTTCCCAGCAAATTAGGGACACTGTTGCTCCTGGGGTATCGGCGAGGACCATTCGCAACCGTCTCCATGAAGCTGGGCTACGGTCCCGCACACCGTTAGGCCGTCTTCCGCTCACGCCCCAACATCGTGCAGCCCGCCTCCAGTGATGTCGCGACAGGCGTGAGTGGAGGGACGAATGGAGACGTGTCGTCTTCAGCGATGAGAGTCGCTTCTGCCTTGGTGCCAATGATGGTCGTATGCGTGTTTGGCGCCGTGCAGGTGAGCGCCACAATCAGGACTGCATACGACCGAGGCACACGGGGCCAACACCCGGCATCATGGTGTGGGGAGCGATCTCCTACACTGGCCGTACACCACTGGTGATCGTCGAGGGGACACTGAATAGTGCACGGTACATCCAAACCGTCATCGAACCCATCGTTCTACCATTCCTAGACCGGCAAGGGAACTTGCTGTTCCAACAGGACAATGCACGTCCGCATGTGTCCCGTGCCACCCAACGTGCTCTAGAAGGTGTAAGTCAACTACCCTGGCCAGCAAGATCTCCGGATCTGTCCCCCATTGAGCATGTTTGGGACTGGATGAAGCGTCGTCTCACGCGGTCTGCACGTCCGGCACGAACGCTGGTCCAACTGAGGCGCCAGGTGGAAATGGCATGGCAAGCCGTTCCACAGGACTACATCCAGCATCTCTACGATCGTCTCCATGGGAGAATAGCAGCCTGCATTGCTGCGAAAGGTGGATATACACTGTACTAGTGCCGACATTGTGCATGCTCTGTTGCCTGTGTCTATGTGCCTGTGGTTCTGTCAGTGTGATCATGTGATGTATCTGACCCCAGGAATGTGTCAATAAAGTTTCCCCTTCCTGGGACAATGAATTCACGGTGTTCTTATTTCAATTTCCAGGAGTGTATATCAATACATAATTTATTTTTTTATCATACTAGATATCCTCCTTCGTGAACGAATTATTTAAAGGCGAAACTTCATGAGACACTCCTCAGAGGTCTGGAATGGAATCCTGGACATTGGCTTTAAGACTGGTGATCAGAAACTTTAAGCCACAACCTCCCTCACTCCCCCTCTTGCCAATCAAATAATGTCATTGAAAACTTTCCACCGCCGGGATCCGAACCGGCTTACTTTCGAGTCGAGCGCCACCTCACAGGCTCGTATGTCTGCTAATGATCTCGGATACGGCAGTAAATTAATTCAGAGGAAGCAATCAAGGCGATCAAATCAATGGTTCCTATTCTACAAGGATTCATTGATGAAATTATAATGATCGAAGTGTTTCTTCTTAGAATATGAGTAATTTTGTCTCGAAGGTCAGAGAAAGTGCATAGAACGGAGAAAAAATACGGCGTAAAGAGCCTCATCTTGTTTCGTTCTCGCAGGTCCCTCTACTCCGAGCTTTATGAGACCTCAAAGAACGGGCGCGCGGCGGACAAAACGAAGCCCCGAGCGTAATTTTCCGCTCTGAGATCAAAGCGACTCGTTCGAAAATCCTTTCCAATCCTCCAGAAAACCTGATCCTGCTTCTTCAGTTCCAAGAATATTGCTGCTAAATTGTTACTTTGCATTAGAGCCTGCTTCCCCTGTACTACAGTGAGTGTGTTAAAATGTTGCAGCTACATTATCCTCGCTCATTTCACCACAAAACTCACTAGTTGGAAAATAATGGACGAAATCGTCTTTCTTGAATTTTCATTAATATGTAGGTGGTCCACTGAAAAAATAATCTGAGTCATCTTAAATATTCACTTTCTCTAACAACACTTACTTTCGAATAGTGTATCCACCTCCCTGTATGTCTGTTACGAAGTTTTATGTTGCCAGTAATAAATTTTCTTTATACCCTTCAAATCTCAGAGAACATGTTCTAGTTTTTCAAGTGTACTCGACGGAAGTGTTACAATGAAAATGTCGTTGATATTAAGCAATGCATGTGTGAACCCATGCCACACTGTTGGAACGTAGATAGTAAAGCCGTAAAACTACTTTAAGCTACCGTAGACTACCCTAAGTAAGCGTAGACTGTGGCAGCTTTCGTAGTAACCTTGCTCAGTTGAGATCTTAGCTACGTTATCTGTATGTTAGGTGTGTTGCATGCCAACCAGGTGTTACTTCATATGTATGGCTTGTGTAAATATGCGATCAGTGTCTTACTGGTTTCCTCTGGAAACAGGAAAAGATTAACCATATAGAAACGGAGTGAGAACATAATACACGGCAGGGCAAACTACAAAATATTTTTGTTGTGAATAGCTATCCTCTTGTCTCTTGCTTAAAAATAAACAATATTTGCAACAAAATTGAATTTGTCGATGTTTCATTCAGACTTCATTCGAAAATTGTTGTTTTGCGGCATGAAACAGAGAGATGTTGCTGTAAAAATAATAGGGCTAGAAAACGCAGTATCCTCAAATATAAGGTAAAATTTAAAGGAAACACAAAACATAGTTCTTTTGTTAAACATGTTTCTGTTATTCATAAACCAGTTTCGCGTTCATAAACTGCAGGAAACTCTTGCCTTGATCATGATGAAGAATGTTCAGTTGAATACAAAAGAAGAACAACGATTATATAGATTTATTTATATTTCTGCTTGTAAATCACACTTCCATCAAACGTAATTACTTTGGTTATGTAAAAGCGTGGAAGTTACGCGCTCACCTAATTTTTATCACTTATAAAATGCAGTATGTATTCTGTAAGGACATAAACCACACAACTGACTGACACTGAATGATGTCTAGCTCTCATTATGGGCAAAACGAACAAAGAAATAAACAAAAAGAAATAAAGACAAGGAGAAGTTGTCGGCTCACAGTTTCTCTCTTACACACTCACTTATTTTATTCTACCAAACTACCGGTAATTCTACCAGTTACTACGCAATTTATGTGAGAGTACATAGTAAAGCTCTGCGCTTCAAAAGGAAGCTCCGATTTCCATAGTGGGACAGAAGACATTAAAGTGAGAATCATTTAGACGTCAAAACATCTACCACAAGGATGTCATGTACAATAGTAATATTCGAAATACATGTAAATGTCCAGCTGGACAACTTTATTTCGTGGGTTTTGTATTCATAAATAAACACTTCAAAAGACGCCATTCGAACCTTCGTTAGAATTAATTTCTTTGAAGATAAAATGATTTTAGCTGTCAAAGGAGACCACGAAGTTCTTTATTAACTTTTCAATAACATCGGAGGCTCTAGGAAGCAGTTTGTATACGACCCGGCCGTATGCAGTGATGTCAAACGTTGGAAGACCTGCAATGATTGGCAATTGACCCTAAACGTGAACAAATGTAATGTAGAGGGGCTAATTCACCTGAGGTATTTTACCGTGTCCTATGGACACACTCATGTTCATAAAACACTATCTACAAAATGAAGAGCCACGTATTCCCATTGGAAGTAGCACTACTCAAAACTAGAAGTAAAGTTCCCATAATGATATGTTGAGAAACCAATACCTGTTGATATATCGGCCAGCCTCTCCTCTCTTTTCCCTCTGCTTCTTATGTGGAAGTGGCCGCTATATGCAGAGCTGCTTGTAGTTACCACGCACCGTTAATATCCCACAGCCTTTCTTCACAGTAAATCGCGCATACTTTCAAGTGCCCATCAAACGCTGAAGTTACTGTCGCACAATCCGCAGACTGCACTGTAGTTCCATCTCTAGATTGTCGTACAGATGACAAAATGGTAGATATAGAAATAGACGACAGAGGGATAGAGAAACAATTAAAATTGCTCAAAAGAGTAAAGGCCGCTGGACCTGATGCGATACCAGTTCGATTTTACACAGAGTACGCGAAGGAACTTGCCCCCATTCTTGCAGCGGTGTACCGTAGGTCTCTAGAAGAGCGTTGCGTTCCAAAGGATTGGAAAACGGCACAGGTCATCCCCGTTTTCAAGAAGGGACGTCGAACAGATGTGCACAACTATAGACCTATATCTCTAACGTCGGTCAGTTGTAGAATTTTGGAAAACGTATTATGTTCGAGTATAATGACTTTTCTGGAGACTAGAAATCTATTCTGTAGGAATCAGCATGGGTTTCGAAAAAGACAGTCGTGTGAAACCCAGCTCGCGCTATACCTCCACGAGACTCAGAGAGCCATAGGCACGGGTTCACAGGTAGATGCCGTGTTTCTTGACTTCCGCAAGGCGTTCGATACAGTTCCGCACAGTCGTTTAATGAACAAAGTAATAGCATATGGACTATCAGAACAATTGTGTGATTGGATTGAAGAGTTCCTAGATAACAGAACGCAGCATGTCATTCTCAATGGAGAGAAGTCTTCCGAAGTAAGAGTGATTTCAGGTGTGCCGCAGGGGAGTGTCATAGGACCGTTGCTATTCACAATATACATAAATGACCTTGTGGATGACATCGGAAGTTCACTGAGGCTTTTTGCAGATGATGTTGTGGTGTATCGAGAGGTTGTAACAATGGAAAATTGTACTGAAATACAGGAGGATCTGCAGCGAATTGACACATGGTGCAGGGAATGGCAATTGAATCTCAATGTAGACAAGTGTAATGTGCTGCGAATGCATAGAAAGATAGATCCCTTATCATTTAGCTACAAAATAGCAGGTCAGCAACTGGAAGCAGTTAATTCCATAAATTATCAGGGAGTACGCATTAGGAGTGATTTAAAATGGAATGATCATATAAAGTTGATCGTCAGTAAAGCAGATGCCAGACTGAGATTCATTGAAAGAATCCTAAGGAAATGCAATCCGAAAACAAAGGAAGCAGGTTACAGTACGCCTGTTCGCCCACTACTTGAATACTGCTCAGCGGTGTGGGATCCGTACCAGATAGGGTTGATAGAGAAGATCCAACGGAGAGCAGCGCGCTTCGTTACAGGATGATTTAGTAATCGCGAAAGCGTTACGGAGATGATAGATAAACTCCAGTGGAAGACTCTGCAGGAGACGCTCAGTAGCTCGGTACGGGCTTTTGTTAAAGTTTCGAGAACATACCTTCACCGAAGAGTCAAGCAGTATATTGCTCCCTCCTACGTACATCTCGCGAAGAGACCATGAGAATAAAATCAGAGAGATTAGAGCCCACACAGAAGCATACCGACAATCCTTCTTTCCACGAACAATACGAGACTGGAATAGAAGGGAGAACCGATAAAGGTACTCAGGGTACCCTCCGCCATACACCGTCAGTTGGCTTGCGGAGTGTGGATGTAGATGTAGATGTAGAATCCACAGTCATTGTCTTTCTGCAAGGTCAGCGTTCTTCAGAACCGTTCGGAAGTGTTCACGCTGAAATTGCTGATACACATGTTTGATCAAATTTTGTGGTGTTGGCAATACAGGCTGATTATTTTCACAACCGCTAAATCTCTCATTGATCAAAACGTGATCCAAAATTTTGCAAGACGAGGCTCGATACATATGAACACATTCACGTTGAAACAGGGAACCGTACTCCTGTGAGAGGCGACCAAACTTAAAACTTCCTAGTCTTTACTAGGTAAGAATAGTGTTCCTAAGAAACTACACATTACTTGATCGTTTTTCATGTAATGCTCGATTTAAATCGATCATTTGCTGTTGGTAGTGATCAGTGTTTGCGGTTTAACCAAGTTTTAGTAGCTCATAATAGATGACAGGCTTCTGATCCCACCAAACATAGAGCATTGCCTTCTTTCCAAAGCGATTTGGTCTTGCGATGGATATCGATGGTTTGTCTGGATTCACTCATGATTTACGACGCTTAGGATTCTCAAAATATATCAATTTTGCATCACCTGTCACTATTCGAGGGAGAAACCACTTTCTTTTCTGTCTGGTGAGCAGCATTTCACAAGTGGTCTTTCGGTTTGCTTGCTGTCTTTCATTCAGTCCGCGCGGAACCCATTTTCCCACTTTCACCGCCTTTCCCATACCTTTCAAACGAAGAGAAACGTAGCAAAATTCCGTAATATGCTGCTGCTGAGGACATACTTTACCAGGCTGTCTTCTTTACTGCAAAAACACTATCTGGCATACTGGCTGCGAGGGTTGGTTGCTGGTTGCTTTGACGTCCCGTCGTGGTGATGATAATGTCGCAAGTATAGCCCGGTACTAATTACTCCTGGCCTGGTTGTTACAGACAAAAGACTTCCTAGCAGTTCATATGCACCTCTGAGGGACACGAAGAAAGTTCGCCCCGCAGTCACTGACGTTACAGTGATTGATTTTAACAACCAAAGTCACACAGTATCTCCGATACAGTCAACTTTACCCAAAATTTCTCAAGACGGACAACATAGGCCATTTGTATGGAGAACGCTCAATTGCCAACTGCGCTTGGAAAGTTACGTTGAGGCAAAAACTTCTGTAACTTCGTCAAACAGATACTATTAAACATAAGTAGAATAGACAGCCAACGGAAGGCAGGCTGTTCAGAGCAGCAAGAGTTCAGTCTTGTAACCTACTCTGACCGAAAGGCGAGACGTCACGGAGCTTTTCCCTCAGCAAGCCAATCATAGGTAATCTTTTACAGAAAACGCGGGAATCTGCCCGCGAAAACTGCCTGGGAACTCGTGTCGTTCCCGCGCCTCGTTCATAGCTTGCCAGAAAGTGTGTTTACCGAATTTCCTCGAAGAAACGGAACATCTCACCCTAGGCGCTCCCGCAGAACCCACCGTGGGCCTGTCGTCCAGCTTTTTGACAATGTCGTCGTCGGCTCAGCATCCACCCCATTCAGCCAGTCCCTCACACCAGCCGGCATAACCCTTTGCGGACCACCCAGGCGACGAGAGACGCAATGTGGGAAGGAATAGCTATTCTTTACCACACGCATTTAGAGAGGAAAACATTCATATCTTCCGAGTTCTCAATACTAGCCTTGACATGACCATTCTCGGCTATACCTCCTCAAATCGAATTACTAAGAGTAAGATGATTGCTGTAAACATGAGAGAGGGCAGGCCACTGTTGCATCGATAAGGCATGCCACCTTTCAAGTCTTCGAACATTTTCGGTAGTTTCCCGCGCTCGTCGTTTCTCACGTCTAATTAACCGATTTCGAATTTTTGAACCACTCGAAACACTATGTATTCTCAAGAGCACTGAAAGCTTAGGTAAGCATTCGATGCGATACTGCAGCAGTCTTCTTCAAATGATAACAGAAAATCAATGATGTCGGGAAATCGTACCTCGTAGGCTCCAAACTCGACATGTTTATGGGTTTCAAACATATACCGATGTATTATCATGTGTTGACATTACTAGTAAGCCGTTACAGGAAGCCGATGGCACTGCAGACACGGTCTCTCGGGCTCTATACTGACGGCTAGCACAATCTACAGGAAATTTGTTGTTTGTGTTTCAAGGCACTATCCAGATTTAATCCCAGGTATTGGGGATTGGCACAGTGATTTAAATTGCGTCCTTTCGAGGTGACGTCCAGCTTTTTGCTTGCCTCGTTATTACATAGCTGTAATGCACACACTTGAGTTCTTTCTATCTCATTGTTAGAGAATTACTGTTATAAGGTAAGCGGCAAAACAATAACCTTAATTTTCACGACGTCATGAATATTTAGTATTCATTGTGGCTCGTTTGTACGAAACCGATGAAAAGAAATTTGCAATTTCGTCCACAATGAACAGTTACATCTTTCGGAAATTGTATAGGCACAATTTAAGAAAGTTGGTCGTATAATGGTCTTTAATAATGCATTTAGCACTGTTACTGTAATATGAGGATTAAAAATGATGTCTTCAATTGTCTAAAGCATTCATTGTATGAAGCTATTACTAAAGTAAATATTTTGCATTGGCTCTGAGCACTATGGGACTTAACAACTGAGGTCATCAGTGCCCTAGAACTTAGAACTACTTAATCTTAAACTAAGGATATCACACACATCCATACCCGAGGCAAGATTCGAACCTGCGACCGTAGCGCACGTGCGGTTCCAGACTGAAGCGCCTAGTACCGCTCGGCCACACCCGCCGCCAATTATTTTGAATTACAGTATTGCAACAGAAAGGCATTATGGAAAGAGTTGCTCAGATGAACTGCATTTAGCAGTGAGAGTATACCTAAGTAGGGATCACAGATTAAATAACGTGCATGGTATAAAATTTAACTAATCAAAAAATTAAAAACATGCTGAAAATGAAAATATAAATTCCAAGCGAATACAAAACTGTTTGACCGCATTTAAGTGATTTCCCGCGAAATTGAAAAAGAAGAGGAAGGGACTATTCTTACATCTGATAATGTTGTTGTTGTGGTCTTCAGTCCTGAGACTGGTTTGATTCAGCTCTCCATGCTACTCTATCCTGTGCAAGATTCTTCATCTCCCAGTACTTACAGCAACCTACATCCTTCTGAATCTGCTTAGTGTATTCATCTCTTGGTCTCCCTCTACGATTTTTACCCTCCACGCTGCCCTCCAATGCTAAATTTGTGATTCCTTGATGCCTCAAAACATGTCCTACCAACCGATCCCATCTTCTAGTCAAGTTGTGCCACAAACTTCTCTTCTCCCCAATCCTATTCAATACCTACTCATTAGTTACGTGATCTACCCACCTTATCTTCAGCATTCTTCTGTAGCACCACATTTCGAAAGCTTCTATTCTCCTCTTGTCCAAACTGGTTATCGTCCATGTTTCACTTCCATACATGGCTACACTCCATACAAATACTTTCAGAAACGACTTCCTGACACTTAAATCTATACTCGATGTTAACAAATTTCTCTTCTTCAGAAACGATTTCCTTGCCATTGCCAGTCTACATTTAATATCCTCTCTACTTCGACCATCATCGGTTATTTTACTCCCTAAATAGCAAAACTCCTTTACTACTTTAAGTGTCTCATTTCCTAATCTAATTCCCTCAGCATCACCCGATTTAATTTGACTGCATTCCATTATCCTCGTTTTGCTTTTGTTGATGTTCATCTTATATCCTCCTTTCAAGACCTGTCCATTCCGTTCAACAGCTCTTCCAAGTCCTTTGCTGTCTCTGACAGAATTACAATGTCATCGGCGAACCTCAAAGTTTTTACTTCTTCTCCATGAATTTTAATACCTACTCCGAATTTTTCTTTTGTTTCCTTTACTGCTTGCTCAATATACAGATTGAATAACATCGGCGAGAGGCTACAACCCTGTCTCTCTCCTTTCCGAACCACTGCTTCCCTTTCATGCCCCTCGACTCTTATAACTGCCATCTGGTTTCTGTACAAATTGTAAATAGCCTTTCGCTCCCTGTATTTTACCCCTGCCACCTTCAGAATTTGAAAGAGAGTATTGCAGTTATCATTGTCAAAAGCTTTCTCTAAGTCTACAAATGCTAGAAACGTAGGTTTGCCTTTTCTTAATCTTTCTTCTAAGATAAGTCGTAAGGTTAGTATTGCCTCACGTGTCCCAACATTTCTACGCAATCCAAACTGATCTTCGCCGAGGTCGGCTTCTACCAGTTTTTCCATTCGTCTGTAAAGAATTCGCGTTAGTATTTTGCAGCTGTGACTTATTAAACTGATAGTTCGGTAATTTTCACATCTGTCAACACCTGCTTTCTTTGGGATTGGAATTATTATATTCTTCTTGAAGTCTGAGGGTATTTCGCCTGTCTCATACATCTTGCTCACCAGATGGTAGAGTTTTGTCATGACTGGCTCTCCCAAGGCCATCAGTAGTTCTAATGGAATGTTGTCTACTCCCGGGGCCTTGTTTCGACCCAGGTCTTTCAGTGCTCTGTCAAACTCTTCACGCAGTATCTTATCTCCCATTTCGTCATCATCTACATCCTCTTCCATTTCCATAATATTGTCCTCAAGTACATTGCCCTTGTATAAACCCTCTATATACTCCTTCCACCTTTCTGCCTTCCCTTCTTTGCTTAGAACTGGGTTGCCATCTGAGCTCTTGATATTCATACAAGTGGTTCTCTTCTCTCCAAAGGTCTCTTTAATTTTCCTGTAGGCGGTATCTATCTTACCCCTAGTGAGACAAGCCTCTACATCCTTACATTTGTCCTCTAGCCATCCCTGCTTAGCCATTTTGCACTTCCTGTCGATCTCATTTTCGAGACGTTTGTATTCCTTTTTGCCTGCTTCATTTACTGTATTTTTATATTTTCTCCTTTCATCAATTAAATTCAATATTTCTTCTGTTACCCAAGGATTTCTACTAGCCCTCGTCTTTTTACCTGCTTGATCCTCTGCTGCCTTCACTACTTCATCCCTCAGAGCTACCCATTCTTCTTCTACTGTATTTCTTTCCCCCATTCCTGTCAATTGTTCCCTTATGCTCTTCCTGAAACTCTCTACAACCTCTTGTACTTTCAGTTTATCCAGGTCCCATCTCCTTAAATTCCCACCTTTTTGCAGTTTCTTCAGTTTCAATCTGCAGTTCATAACCAATAGATTGTGGTCAGAATCCACATCTCCTCCTGGAAATGTCTTACAATTTAAAACCTGGTTCCTAAATCTCTGTCGTACCATTATATAATCTATGTGATACCTTTTAGTATCTCCAGGATTCTTCCAGGTATACAACCTTCTTTTATGATTCTTGAACCAAGTGTTAGTTATGATTAAGTTATGCTCTGTGCAAAATTCTACAAGACGGCTTCCTCTTTCATTTCTTCCCCCCAATCCATATTCACCTACTATGTTTCCTTCTCTCCCTTTTCCTACTGACGAATTCCAGTCGCCCATGACTATTAAATTTTCGTCTCCCTTCACTACCCGAATAATTTCTTTTATCTCGTCATACATTTCATCTATTTCTTCATCATCTGCAGAGCTAGTTGGCATATAAACTTGTACTACTGTAGTGGGCGTGGGTTTCGTGTCTATCTTGGCCACAATAATGCGTTCACTATGCTGTTTGTAGTAGCTAACCCGGACTCCTATTTTTTTATTCATTATTAAACCTACTCCTGCATTACCCCTATTTGATTTTGTATTTATAAACTTGTATTCACCTGACCAAATGTCTTGTTCCTCCTACCAGCGAACTTCACTAATTCCCACTATATCTAACTTTAACCTATCCATTTCCCTTTTTAAATTTTCTAACCTACCTGCCCGATTAAGGGATCTGACATTCCACGCTCCGATCCGTAGAACGCCAGTTTTCTTTCTCCTGATAACGACGTCCTCCTGAGTAGTCCCCGCCCGGAGATCCGAATGGGGGACTATTTTACCTCCGGAATATTTTACCCAAGAGGATGCCATCATCATTTAATCATACAGTAAAGCTGCATGTCCTCGGGAAAAAATACGGCTGTAGTTTCCCCTTGCTTTCAGCCGTTCGCAGTACCACAACAGCAAGGCCGTTTTGGTTATTGTTACAGGGCCAGATCAGTCAATCATCCAGACGGTTGCCCCTGCAACTACTGAAAAGGCTGCTGCCCCTCTTCAGGAACCACACGTTTGTCTGGCCTCTCAACAGATACCCCTCCGTTGTGGTTTCACCTACGTTACGGCCATCTCTATCGCTGAGGCACGCGAGCCTCCCCACCAACGGCAAGGTCCATGGTTCATGGGGGGTCTGATAATATGCTGTTCAATTTAAGCACGTCGGATATATGAAAACTTGATTTAGGTTTTCCGTGATTTCCCTAAATCCATCCAGGCAAATGCCGGGATGGTTCCTTTAAAGGGACACTGCCGACTTCCTAATCCAATGAGACTGATGACCTCGCTGTCTGGTCTCCTCCTCCAAAACAACCCAGCGGTCTAGGGCGCTGCAGTCATGGACTGTGCGGCTGGTCCCGTGCGGATCTTCGAGTCCTCCCACGGACATCGGTGTGTGTGTGTGTGTCCTTAGGATAATTTAGACTGAGTAGTGTGTTAGCTTAGGGACTGATGACCTTAGCAGTTAAGTCCCGTAAGATTTCACACACATTTGAACACTAGAAACACAACACGTTGCCGAGTCTGATATGGTGTAGAAAACCTCAGCTTCCAGTCGTCTCGGAAAGGGTAAGTACTGTATCGTTTTCAAGGGAATCTTGTACCATGGCTCCTGCTAAACTATCGGAAGTCCAGGTAATGATGATGGCGGTGAACATCGATCACGCGGCCTTCTCTCCACAGTAGACGATAATATTGAGATCGGGTGACTGTCGTGGCCAGGGGAGATGTGAAAATTCATCGTCGTGTTCACAGAACCAGTCATGGTGTTGAGAGAATAGTGAACAGGGACTCTGTTGTCTTGGCACGCAGGATCACCAATATGGAACGAACATTGTGCTGTGGGATGTAACACATCAGCGAAAATGGTCACATAATGATTGGCAGTAAAGCGACCTTGCAGAATAAGCACGGGTCGATGGAATACCACGATATGGCTGCCCAGCGACTGAAGCCCCTCTATGTTTCGCTCTTCGGACGTAAACTCGACCATAAATGGGAACAAGCGTAAAACATGACTCTTTCGACCGAATGAAATTATTCTATTTCTCCACAGGACAGGTTTTACAGCTACGGAACCACTTTAGTCAATTTTGTAACCTCCCCAGAGAAATTTATGATAATATTTTAAATGAGAATAGACATAGAGCTAAGTGTAACCTCCCAGCAAATAAAATTTAAAAGAAAATTATTCAAATGTTAATGAAATCTCAGTCACAATAAAAATGCAAATAGAACAAAATGTCGATCTTAGGCCCTGTGCAATAAGTAAACTCAAATTCTTACCTCAGTAAAACTGCATCTGCTCTTATTTTTCGCCATAGCTTGGAGGAAATGCATCGCAAACATTGTTTGAAGTTAAGTAAATTTTTTTTTAAAAAGGAAATGGAAGGCAAATATTCTTTCAATAAAATGTTTGTTTTGTTAAAGTGCTTGGTTTGAAAACAAAAATTATTATTGGGGCGATTCTTGAACAAATTAGTTACAGTTAATTTACACTACATTATCAGATGTGCGCAATGCTGCTTCATTACCTTATTAAAAAATATACCTTGTCGTGAATCTTGACCAGAGTGCCATGTCGACCTCCGCCGACTCCTCACACAACAGCTAACTCCCTACATGCAACTGAACTCTACTGCGACTCGACCGCAACTGCCTCGCAACTGAACTCTACTGCGACTCGACCGCAACTGAACTGCACTCTCGCGCAGTCAAGCGCAGACTAGGAACAACAAATAGCTCTCTGGTCAGAGACTCTGCAATGCCTCGCCATCGCCGCCACACAACATACGTGTTTCAATTTTCATCGCTTTCAGATGACAGAGCAAAGCAATCATTCGTCCTTTTCTTGCAGCTTTTATTCGGCAGATCTAGATTTCGGAAAAAGAAAACGGAACTTGATTAGACATTGAGGAGGGACTTTTTATTGAAGGAAGGAATAGTAGGAATGGTGGAGGGAAAAACAGGAAGAGGAAAAAGAAGGTATCAAATGCTGGACAATACCAAAGGGGACAAATACTAATAAATGAAAAGACTAGCTATGGACGGACAAAAGTGGAAAAGGCTCAACCCATGACCATTCTACTACTACTAGATTTTCGCTAGTGCCTAGCCATTGTCAATGCATCATTTTATCGTATCAATGGATGTACTAAAACGTCAGTCCCCTGTTGTTTGGTCTTCTGTCACAGTTTTTTCAGGACTTTTCTATACAGTAATTGGTGTGGCGATTGCACACTCTAACCTTGTATACCAGGAACACAACCAGTTTGTAGTTGCAACACTTCTTTATTGATTACACATACACATGAGTTCAGCAGCAGTAATTATGAATTAACAAAAGTTGGATATCAAGGCCCTATCCACAATTAGTATCTACAATATAAACCGTCACACTTGTGACAACGGCCCCTTTACGTGCCGGTAACAACAGATAACCAAATGTTTACAATGTCGGCTATCGCCTTTCTCACAGTTTTACACTTACTGGAAAGATAAAATTAATTTCATGCTGTGTGACCTGAAGGATACTATTAATTGTTCTGTTAGCATTGTACTACTCTCAATGTCCGGAAGATTCTAGACTTCATGCAAAACGCCAATTTGATGAACATGTGGTGGACGCGAGCAAACGTTAATCTATTACGATTTCACAAACACACGATCGAAAGGGTGAACTTATACTCAACTTTGGGCAGTAGGAAATCTTCTGCCTAAACCAAGCCTCTCATTGAATGGAATATAAAATCACGCATTTACGTGATCCGGACGGCCCTGAGTTGAACTCCTGAGATTTCCGTCACACTGCAAACTAGCGGGGTGAGGTTTGCTCGCGTCGACCACTATAAACGTTTCTGAAAACAGGAAAGAATGAGCGGCAGACATACTGTAGTATATACAAGTTACACAAATATACAGGGTGAGTCACCTAACATTACCGCTGGATATATTTCGTAAACCACATCAAATACTGACGAATCGATTCCACAGACCGAACGTGAGGAGAGGGGCTAGTGTTATTGGTTAATACAAACCATAAAAAAATGGACGGAAGTATGTTTTTTAACACAAACCTACGTTTTTTTAAATCGAACCACGTTAGTTTTGTTAGCACATCTGAACATATAAACAAATACGTAATCAGTGCCGTTTGTTGCATTGAAAAATATTAATTACATCCGGAGATATTGTAACCTAAAGTTGACGCTTGAGTACCACTCCTCCGCTGTTCGATCGTGTGTATCGGAGAGCACCGAATTACGTAGGGATCCAAAGGGAACAGTGATGGACCTTAGGTACAGAAGAGACTGGAACAGCACATAACGTCCACATGCTAACACCTTGTAATTGGTATTTTTCACTGACGCACATGTACATTACCATGAGGGGTGAGGTACACGTACACACGTGGTTTCCGTTTTCAATTACGGAGTGGAATAGAGTGTGTCCCGACATGTCAGGCCAATAGATGTTCAATGTGGTGGCCATCATTTGCTGCACACAATTGCAATCTCTGGCGTAATGAATGTCGTACACGTCGCAGTACATATGGTGTAATGTCGCCGCAGGCTGCCACAATACGTCGTTCCATATCCTCTGGGGTTGTAGGCACATCACGGTACACATTCTCCTTTAACGTACCCCACAGAAATGGCTCTGAGCACTATGGGACTCAACTGCTGAGGTCATTAGTCCCCTAGAACTTAGAACTAGTTAAACCTAACTAACCTAAGGACATCACAAACATCCATGCCCGAGGCAGGATTCGAACCTGCGACCGTAGCGGTCTCGCGGTTCCAGACTGCAGCGCCTTTAACCGCACGGCCACTTCGGCCGGCTGTACCCCACAGAAAGAAGTCCAGAGGTATAAGATCAGGAGAACGGGCTGGCCAATTTATGCGTCGTCCACGTCCTACGAAATGCCCGTCGAACATCCTGTCAAGGGTCAGCCTAGTGCTAATTGCGGAATGTGCAGGTGCACCATCATGGTGATACCACATACGTCAACGCATTTCCAGTGGGACATTTTCGAGCAACGTTGGGAGATCATTCTGTAGAAACGCGATGTATGTTGCAGCTGTTTGGGCCCCTGCAATGAAGTGAGGACATGTTTCAAGCGTCAACTTTAGGTTACAATATCTCCGGATGTAATTAACATTTTACAATGCAACAAACGGTACTGATTACGTATTTGTTTATATGTTCAGATGTGCTAACAAAACTAACGTGGTTCCATTTAAAAAAAACGTAGGTTTGTGTTAAAAAACATACTTCCGTGCATTTTTGTATGGTTTGTATTAAACAATTACGCTAGCCCCTCTCCTCACGTTCGGTCTGTGGAGTCGATGCGTCAGTATTTGATGTGGTTTACGAAATATATCCAGCGGTAACGTTAGGTGACTCACCCTGTATATAGAAAATCAGTACCTTAATATAAACATATTACAAGTTAACCAATGAACAGAATTAAGAAGCCTAGTTTCCTTTGATGCAACAAAAAAAAATAATAATAAGATCTGGATACTACATGAAAAGATGTGCCAGTCGACACCCAATGACTTTAAGGTAATCTGTCTTTGCTGAATGGCTGACGCCACATAAATGAAACGTGCAGTACCTAACGTGACAATCAACCTTCAGATAAGTATTTGAAATTGCAATAGGAACTAATATCAGATCAATGCACAGAAGAAATTATTAAGAAACAAGAACTACCACTAATTCGTAAAATCTGAAAATTCTAAATTAAGAAATGACGTTCAAGTGAACCAGCTACCTTCAACGTGCCACTGAGCTCCAAATCCTAACTTACAAATGCGAGGCGCTATTTCTAGCCACTTTAGTAACATAGTTTCATGGCCGTTCCAGAATACAACTCGCCTCGCCACCACTGCAGTGAATGTTTTGCTGGTCACTAGCACGAGCAACTGCAACAGTCACCAGTCCTTAAGTACGCAACATTATTCACTATATATAGAAGGACGAACCCACCACGAAAGCTTGGCGATTAAATTTGTCTTCTTTATGTGAAATTCACACGCCATCCATCCACATAGCTCTCGAGGTATTAGCAAATCCTGGTCGCCACTGGCCAGCCGTGTCAATACAACTTTAATACTTTCCGGCAACGGCCCACGCTTCTTCGTTGCTCCAACTCAACTGGTCCTCACGGCATACGGCCGTGCCACGTGAAATGATGTCGCCAACTACCCTCAACGACAACATCGAAAGCACGTCACGTCACAGACTGACTCGACTCATGCGCGGACCCACGCTCCTCGACCTGCGCACGCGGGCCACCATAAATAGCCTGCCTCAAAGACGCAAAGAGATCAAGGTACAGGGACAACGATCAAAGATGGAAGTAAGAATCGATATCGTCTGGCGCCAGTAACCCACCTGCTCAGTAATCTTGAAAGAACTGGGACAGAAGCCCGAACAACAGGGGACTGGCGTATTAGAACATACATTGATGTTATAGAATGGTGCCTTGATAATGGCTAGGCACTAGCCGAAATCTAGATTTGCCGAATAAAAACTGCAAGAAAAGGACAACTGAATGCTGTGGTTTATCATTTGAAAGTCGTATCACAGTCGTTGGGTGCACCCACGTTCCTAATGGATGGTAACATGATTTTCATCGCTGATGAGAGTTTTTCGGATTCCAGCTCGCCCTGTCGTTCTCCGCTAGCGGAGCTTCCTTGCTGTTGTTTTGGTGTTGCAATGGTAGCGACATTCATTACTGAAATTAATTTTACAGCTGTCGTCCTGTCATTATTTTTTCTCAATCATCTACAAAGACAGCCAGTCATGACCATTCGACAGGCACCTTCGTCAATGTTGTGACTTAGCGGACGATGTTTTACCACTTTCCCTGTGTGCGACCTAAGTCTCCGATACGGTGCTTCTTGAAACTCCAAGCAGTCGGGCTGCATTGGTTACGGGGGTGCTCACCATGCACTCACAGTTACACAACTACACAGAATTCTTTCCTGGCAATGACTGACACTTTCAAAGTGCAGTCGATACAACGTGTAGCGACATTGGATTTAACGACGCTTTACCTACAAAAGCAGAATACACTCCTGGAAATGGAAAAAAGAACACATTGACACCGGTGTGTCAGACCCACCATACTTGCTCCGGACACTGCGAGAGGGCTGTACAAGCAATGATCACACGCACGGCACAGCGGACACACCAGGAACCGCGGTGTTGGCCGTCGAATGGCGCTAGCTGCGCAGCATTTGTGCACCGCCGCCGTCAGTGTCAGCCAGTTTGCCGTGGCATACGGAGCTCCATCGCAGTCTTTAACACTGGTAGCATGCCGCGACAGCGTGGACGTGAACCGTATGTGCAGCTGACGGACTTTGAGCGAGGGCGTATAGTGGGCATGCGGGAGGCCGGGTGGACGTACCGCCGAATTGCTCAACACGTGGGGCGTGGGTCTCCACAGTACATCGATGTTGTCGCCAGTGGTCGGCGGAAGGTGCACGTGCCCGTCGACCTGGGACCGGACCGCAGCGACGCACGGATGCACGCCGAGACCGTAGGATCCTACGCAGTGCCGTAGGGGACCGCACCGCCACTTCCCAGCAAATTAGGGACACAGTTGCTCCTGGGGTATCGGCGAGGACCATTCGCAACCGTCTCCATGAAGCTGGGCTACGGTCCCGCTCACCGTTAGGCCGTCTTCCGCTCACGCCCCAACATCGTGCAGCCCGCCTCCAGTGGTGTCGCGACAGGCGTGAATGGAGGGACGAATGGAGACGTGTCGTCTTTAGCGATGAGAGTCGCTTCTGCCTTGGTGCCAATGATGGTCGTATGCGTGTTTGGCGCCGTGCAGGTGAGCGCCACAATCAGGACTGCATACGACCGAGGCACACAGGGCCAACACCCGGCATCATGGTGTGGGGAGCGATCTCCTACACTGACCGTACACCACTGGTGATCGTCGAGGGGACACTGAATAGTGCACGGTACATCCAAACCGTCATCGAACCCATCGTTCTACCATTCCTAGACCGGCAAGGGAACTTGCTGTTCCAACAAGACAATGCACGTCCGCATGTATCCCGTGCCACCCAACGTGCTCTAGAAGGTGTAAGTCAACTACCCTGGCCAGCAAGATCTCCGGATTTGTCCCCCATTGAGCATGTTTGGGCCTGGATGAAGCGTCGTCTCACGCGGTCTGCACTTCCAGCACGAATGCTGGTCCAACTGAGGCGCCAGGTGGAAATGGCATGGCAAGCCGTTCCACAGGACTACATCCAGCATCTCTACGATCGTCTCCATGGGAGAATAGCAGCCTGCATTGCAGCGAAAGGTGGATATACACTGTACTAGTGCCGACATTGTGCATGCTCTGTTGCCTGTGTCTATGTGCCTGTGGTTCTGTCAGTGTGATCATGTGATGTATCTGACCCCAGGAATGTGTCAATAAAGTTTCCCCTTCCTGGGACAATGAATTCACGGTGTTCTTATTTCAATTTCCAGGAGTGTATAACGGTCCCGTAGATATGCTATGCACACGCTGTATTTAAAAAGTCGCTTAGTACAGCACTGCGTATGGTGACGTATCGTATAAAACGACGTACTTTTAATTATATTTTCGGAGAAATAAACTGGTTACTGCGACTAATGTTCAATTTTGTGTGTTGCGTACTTGAGGATTACTAACAATGTAACGCTTATTTTCAAACTCTTGCTTTCTGTAGATTGAAACGAATACATCGTCCGATGCAGAATGACTACGAACATCTTAATTTCAAAGGGGAAATAAAAGTAGTTGATTACCTTAAGTAGAATGATATCTTTACTTGGAACTCTTCTTAAAAACATGCCATAACATGCAATAAATAAGATAGTATGAAAGTATCAACAGGAAACTATATTTCAAAATACGAACAGTAAAAATGTAATAATGTGTTACTGTGCTTGTGTAACTATGCTATTTTCTGCATGTTTTAGATTTAAAAAGCTGACTAATGTTGGTGATACTAGTTTGGGAAAATAAATAACTAAACAAATAACAAGGCGTTTTTGCACCAAGGCGGACTCAATTTCTGATGTTGTTAAGTAACTTGGTTTGCTGTGTATTGCACTTTAAAGTTAAAGCAACTGGTTTAAAAACTAAACAACTTTGTCTTCTTGTAGAAAACTAGAGAATTAAATTCCAGTATGAGTCTTTTTTTTTTCAATGTACAGAAGTGGAATAATAGTGTATTCGTTATTGGTGTTTTGTGGTTATCTGTGTAAGATATTTTCAATGTGTTAGGTATGGTGCATCACATTTGTGCAACGTTGTAAAGAGGAACACGGGAGACCATGTTCGCCTTCTTGTAATTTATGTATGTAATATTTTCTTTTCATTTGGATTCTGTTCATACTTTTTCTAATATAGTGAGTGGTACGAAGTTCTCTCATTCGCGAATTTTATACCGTACAGCACTTACAGTAAATGTTAAACGCTCTCAACATTGTTTCTCTTTCATTATCCAAGACAGTGTTCGACATTATTGAACAGTTTATGTTGTTGTTACTTCTTCCATCAGTTATTGAAGATTTTTAGGTTCTGCTCGCATTTTATGGCAGTAAGTACTGCATCACACTGTCTCAACGTACGCATACACCATAATTACTCTATCACGTAAACATTTGTGATTACACTCGTCTGCTATGAAACGGGGTTGGGGGGGAGAGGGGGGAGGGAGATTAGTCTACCAGGGGCCGAAACGCACAATAACCCTGAGTCCGGTGTGGGGCGGCGGTGGGGTGGGTGGACTGCTGTGGCCTGTTGTGGGGTTGTCAATCACTGAGGGCTACGGCGCGACGAAGCCTCTCCGTCGTTTCTATGTTTCCAGTTTAATACACACAATACACAAGTACTGTATAAACTTAAAAAAAATCCTCTTTGGTCAATCTCCTCTGTATATACTGTAGGTGTACTTTATGTAACTTTTTGAAACGTTAACTCTATGGCAGCCTAAAATTTACAGATACGAACCTTCTATCAAAAACAAAGCAAACCTGCGGTTTGTGCGACTATCTGTTAAAACGGCCGTAAGCCGTCGGTCTCTTCGACGCCGTTACGACTAGTTTCGACTGTACTTCATTCTTTGCACAGGCGCTTTTCCAGGCCAAACACAACAGCGCAACCTGCAGGCTTGCCCAGCATCTGCATTTATGTTCAAGCATGATTTTGTCGCCGTGTTTACATAATTTTATGCACCCTTGGAAGGGTCATCAAGGGTACACGAGTGGGCCTTCGGCTTCGAAAGCCCATATCGATGATGTTTCGTTGTATGTTCCGTACCCGAACACTTGTTGGTGGGCCAGCACTGAAATATGCAGTAGTGTGCAGAAGGGTAGCACTTCTTTGCGCTGAACGATTCTTCTCAGTCGTGGCTGGTCCCGTTCTTGCAGGATCTTTTTCCGGCCGCAGCGTTTTCGGAGATTTGGTGTTTTACCGGATTCCTGATATTCATGGTACACTCGTTAAAACCCCACTTGATCGCTACCTAGGAGGTGCTGTGTCCTATCGTTCGTGCGCCAGCTATATCACCACATTCAGAGTCACTTCAATCCTGATAACCTGCCATTCTAGGAGCAGTAATCAATGTAACAACTGCGCCAGACAGTTGTTGTCTTAAACAGGCATCGCCGACTGCAGCGCCGTATTCTGCCTGTTTACATATCTCTGTATTTGAGCCGCGCGGGGTAGCCGCCCGGACTAGGGCGTCCTGTCACGGTTCGCGTGGCTCCTCCCATCGGAGGTTCGAGTCTTCCCTCGGGCATGGGGGTCTGTGTGTAGTCCTTCGCGTAAGTTAGCTTGAGCTAGATTAAGTAGTGTGTAAGCTTAGGGTCCGATGACCTCAGCACTATGGTCCCGTAAGGTCTTACCACAAATTTCCAATTTTTTCCGTATTTTAATATGCATGCCCATACCAGTTTCTTTGGCGTTTCAGATTTAACCTTGTTAAATCCGATGAATCACTTCGGAACAAATTGCGTAACTGAGTGATTGTCCTCCGTGCTTTTGCAGTACGCCATACGACGTTCAGGTCGTCGGTGTCAGACGGGGACAGGCAACTCTTTACGATCGGTCGAACGGGTGGGAAGGTGGCGGGCACATACTTTCCGGATCCTGGTAATTTGGCGGCGTTCGCAGCAAGGACAGAGTACTTGCTGCGCGGAATATTGCAGTCACACGCCGAGGTCTCCGGCAGCAGAGGCAGAAAGGCAGCATTCACGGAGCACCAGAGAGCAGAGAGGAATCCCGATTCTATGGGAGAGCATCCGCCTCGCCCGGCTGCACAGAAGCCCGCTAATGGACTTAGCGTGCTAATTGGATCGGCCAACGCCGAAATGTACGGCCATGCTCGCATCGGTCTTCCTTTGAGCTCACATCATTCTAGGAATGGTGGGGCTGACGTACGCGCAAATCACGACGTACCAAGTCCACACTCACTTCATATACTACACCTTCCCAACTTCCACATCCCATATATTGCTCCCTCCCAACTTTACCTCCCACCCGGCTACGATATCGGATTGTTAGTAGAGCTAGCAGAAGTGCCCATAAGGACTCGTATGGCCCACAAAGCATATCTCTGTCACATATTGTAGGGAAGCAGCCTACTCACGCCTTATAAAATTCACATCAGTCTTTCCATTGTGTGCCAGCCAGTCCGCTGTAACTAGCTCTGACGTCATAAATGTTGCGCAATACTTTAAAAATCAAGTAAATAACCTGAAACGTTTCTAGCATGTCAGGAGTAATACTAAATCAATATGTGTTGAATATCAGTTCAATAACTTTAACCATTTTCGAAATTTGGACGTTTTTCTGTAACAATCATTGGCGCAACAGAAGAGAGCTAGAAACTTAAAAATTTATATTTAGATTCCTTTTGCATAATAATTTAGTAGAAACAGTATTCTGGATCTCACAAATTAAAATTTTAGTTGAAATTCATGATTTTCTGGTTTTTGTCTTAGAAATTAAGGAAGCAAGATAGATTAAGTAGGCGAATAAATAAAGCTAGGATGTTTAAATTTAAGTAGAAGGGGATCCGCTATAATCATAAAGATGTGAGAAGTTTCAACTGAATAAGTATAAAATTATAGCGATAGCGTATCTCCAAAGCTCGTCTACTGCGTGTAGTGTAATTAATTTAATGATCTCGCCCAAAGTATTTGACTTAGCCACGTCAGACTTTTATTATGATTACTTACCTGTGTGATGATTGCACATTTAAATTGAGATATTCATCGGCCATCAGCAAAGGAAGCAATGATTTATTCGATAACTCGAAGTGGTGCATTAGTAGCCCAGCGTCTAGTCAGGGGAGCAGATTTGATCAGGCGTTCCCTTAGCCGTCCGCACCGCGGCTTTATATGCAAGAACGCTGCTCGAGAGAAAGGAAGGCCCCAGTTCTCTCCAGACGCTGATTAGCGCACCACCTGTGCCGGGAGTCGCGTCGCGTCGGTATCGTTGATATAAACAGCCTCGGATGCAGTAATAAGTTACTCAGGATACGCGTAACCATGAAATCGTTTTCGAGTGAAGTGTTAATTTTGGGATGATTTTAGTGATCTATCTTCAGTTTGCGTATGTCGTATTTTCAGGTGCCGCCGCAGAACAGACATTCTACCACTATTTAGCGTGGCGTTTGATGAACATTATCATCAAATTATGGCGAGCATTCACTTAAACATTTAATTTGAACAGTTATAGTTGCATCAGCGCATTAGACTCTGAACTGCTCTGGTAGTTGGATTGTGTGGATACTTTTTGCTCTGTGACTTTCAGAATATAGTGAACATTTTAGAGAGAATGGTTTTTGATTATGAATCCCAGACAATCTCCTAATTCCTCAGAGCTATATGCTGTAGCTATAAATGTATTTCTCAGACGAAGTGGGCACTAGGAATTCTAATTACGGGCTTCACGTTTTGCTAATCACTTTCTGGTTGCCAATATTGTAGTTAGAGAGCCAGTGTTGAGAACGGCAAACAACAGCATTAAAGAAATAATAGGAACATTTAACAAAAATATCCACCCGCCACCCCACAGTATCATTTGTTCTTTAATGCACAACGGATACCGCGAAAGTAATTTTTATTGGACTATACATAATGACCATCTTTGGACAAAGCCAGTTTCGCTTAGTTTTGTATTATCTTTCCTGGTTATTGTTTCTGTTATAATTCTGTTTGCCAAGATCGTAGGCAGTTATCGTATTTAAATTACTGCTGTGAAATGGTATAAAATTACTATAGTGGCATTTATTTATTTCCTATTTCCCTAACACTCCTCTGCAGACTAGTGCCCGATTTCCATTACACAGCAGTTCATTGCACCGAAAATATTTTCGTTTGCACCCAGCTTAGATCCGCTTCTACGTCATGTACTTTGCTTTGATGATGATGATTGCTATCGTCTGTATTTTTTTGTGCCCATGGAATCGTTTACTATTCCTCTTTTTTTTCGTCTCAGAGTGCCCCTATTATTTGTTGGGTCTATTCCAGTCTCTGTCTTCCTCTACAGTTTTTACCTTTCACAGGTAACTCTAGTACCAAGGAAATGATTAGCTGATGTCTTGTCCTACCTTCGTGTCAGTGTTTTCCATATATTCCTTCCCTTGTCCTCACACCTTACCTCAGTAGTCCACCTCATTTTCAGCATTCTCCTGTTGGATTAAACATTACATGTATCGACTTACTTCTCTTCCGGTTTCCACATTTCCAGGATTCATTACCACACAACTGTGATCCTCAAGTGTACATTCTCATAAATTTCTTCATTTGTGTATGTTATTATACTGTCACATAGAAGAAGGTGTAATTAGACGAATGACGAATACTAACTTCACTTAACGAAGGTTTATTCAGCACTTGCACATACACGAGCGCCGAGCGAACTACCTCGGGCCAGAACACATAAAGTATATATACAGCTACAGAACATTCCAGTACAATCATTCTTGCCATTTGAGGATACTTCTAGAATGTACTCAAACCGAATGAGAAATTAAAACTGTACAGTCTATGTGAGTTTTGAACTCACGACCATTTATGCGACAGTTTAGTATCATATTCACTACACCACGGTGCTACTCGGATTCTTCTGCGACATTGCTCCCTTCTTAAGGAACAGCGTCTCGGTGTTTCGTCGTCCTAGTCCAGGAACACTCCGACTCCGGATGATTGATTCTCGTCCTAAAGGTGATCTTCTTAGAACTTCTTTTGTCATTACGCTCTTCGTCACCTTTCCGATTGTTGCTTGTCGCTGGAGCTTCGAATTTACCCTGGGTTGCTGGATCCTTATAGGGCTTCATTCGAAGTCGTGGGCCGTATGATCTGTCGTCGTCTTGTGTCGGGGTCGAGATCTTCAACTGTCTTACAACCTTATGAGGTCCAAATTAGCGCCTGAGGAGCTTCTCAGAGAGACCAACCTTCCGAACAGGAGTGAAGATCCAGACGAGGTCATCTGGCTGGTAGACAACAGGGCAGTGGCTTGCGTCATACCTTCGGCGATCGTTTTTTTTTTTTTTTTTTTTTTTTTTGCATTGTGCGGAGTCGAGCTAACTGCCGAGCTTCCTCAGCTCTGGTTAGCACCTGGCAGATGTAGAAGTCGTCCACGTCATCAGGATGTAACGGAAATACAGTGTCAATCGTCGTAGTCGCCTCACGCCCATGCACCAGGAAAAAATGGCGTAAATCCTGTGGTGGCTTGTTTGGCGGCGTCCTCCAAGTAGAAAAATACGTTAGTCAAACACGCGGTTTCATCCCATTTGTTAAATTTGGCTATACGCTCATATACCTTCAGCCACTTGTTTGCATCTTGGCCATAGTCACCAGAGAACCCGGAAGGATATGTAGCAGCACCTCCTGTCTCCGATAGATTGCGATCTTTTCAATACGGCTCGAACTCGGGTTTCTCGCCACGTAAACGGCGGCTCTGTCGCGGCCTTATGGGATCCACTGTGTCGTCGATAATGTGCGCTGTCACGAGTTCCAATACTCAGCGTCTCCGCCACAATTATGTCACGTAGAAGTAGGGGTAATTAGATAACTGACGAACACTAACTTCACTTAACGAAGGTTTATTTAGCACTTGCACATACAACAGCGCGGAGACGGCCAGAAGACTTACAGTATATATGCAGCAACAGAACATTCCAGTACAATGATTCTTGCAATTTGTGGATACTTCTAGAATGTTCTCGAACCGAATATACACTACTGGTCATTAAAATTGCTACACCACGAAGATGACGTCCTACAGACGCGAAATTTTGACCGACAGGAAGAAGATGCTGTGATATGCCAATGATTAGGTTTTCAGAGCATTGACACAAGGTTGGCGCCGGTGGCGAAACCTACAACGTGCTGACATGAGGAAAGTTTCCAACCGATTTCTCATACAAAAAACAGCTGTTGACCGTTGTTGCCTGGTGAAACGTCGTTGTGATTCCTCGTGTAAGGAGCAGAAATGCGTACCATCACGTTTCCGACTTTGATAAAGGTCGGATTGTAGCCTATCGCGATTGCGGTTTATCGTATCGCAACATTGCTGCTCTCGTTGATCGAGATCCCATGACTGGATCCCAACGGCCTCGTATCACCAGCAGTCGAGATGACAGGCATCTTATCCGCATGGCTGTAACGGATCGTGCAGCCACGTCTCGATCCCTGAGTCAACAGATGAGGACGTTTGCAAGACAACAACCATCTCCACGAACAGTTCGACGACGTTTGCAGCAGCATGGACTATCAGCCCGGAGACCATGGCTGCGGTTACCCTTGACGCTGCATCAAAGACAGGAGCGCCTGCGATGGTGTACTCAACGACGAACCTGGGTGCACGAATGGCAAAGCGTCATTTTTTCGGATAAATCCTGGTTCTGTTTACAGCCTCATGATGGTCGCATGCGTGTTTCGCGACATGGTGGTGAACGCACATTGAAAGCATGTATTCGTCATCGTCATACTGGCGTATCACCCGGCGTGATGGTATGGGGTGTCATTGTTTACACGTCTTGGTCACCTCTTGTTCGCATTGACGGCACTTTGAACAGTGGACGTTACATTTCGGATGTGTTACGACCCGTCGCCCTACCCTTCATTCGATCCGTGCGAAACCCTACATTTCAGCAGGATAATGCACGACCGCATGTTGCAGCTCCTGTACGGGCCTTTCTGGATACAGAAAATGTTCTACTGCTGCCCTGGCCAGCACATTATCCAGGTCTCTCACCAATTGAAAACGTCTGGTCAATGGTGACCGAGCAACTGGCTCGTTACAATACGCCAGTCACTACTATTGATGAACTGTGGTATCGTGTTGAAGCTACACGGGCAGTTTTACCTACCTGTACACGCCATCCAAGCTCTGTTTGACTCAATGACCAGGTGTACCAAGGCCGTTATTACGGCCAAAGGTGGTTGTTCTGGGTACTGATTTCTCAGGATCAATGCACCCAAATTGCGTGAAAATGTAGTCACATGTCAGTTCTAGTATCATATATTTGTCCAAAGAATACCCGTTTATCATCTGCATTTCTTCTTGGTGTAGCAATTATAATGGCCAGTAGCGTAGAAATTAAAATTGTACAGTACAGGTGACATGTGAACACACGACCCTTCATGTAACAGATTAGTACGATACCACGACACCAAGGTGCTACTCGGCTTCTTCTGAGACAGTATTTTTGGACTGATGTACGTTAAAATAAAAAAAAAAGAGACTCCCATTCCACCTCTAAAGGAGACAGTGGATTCTATGTGAACATATCCCTTTTTAGGTAATAGTTGTAATTTGTGCTGTTGTGATGACTCCTCTTATTTAGGATGATTCGTTGCTTAGTTAACTTTGTAGGATATTTATTTGGATGTAAAGGAGTAGTTGAGAGGAAGCTGTTGTTCCTTAAGTTTTTCTCGTTCGAAATCAGCATTTGCCTTTCGGCTGAGGAGAAAACCTCTGTCAAAATACCTGCTGATTGCCTGTCGTTTAGCTTATAATGCTGTACCTGACGTTCGTAGTCGATTCCTTGATTCCAGCGGAATGACGTCTGGCAGAAGTCTGTTATATTTCCTGCATGTTGTGAACGACAACAGCCGCTACTGGGAGAGAGGGCTACCTTGACATAATCATCAGTCGCAGAGCTCAGAATCACAGTCTGTCTCTGTCACAGATGGGAAGACCTGGAAATCTTTCTTTCCCACCAGAATTAGGAGACCAGCGTTCCTAACATTCCCACCTGTAAGGCAGGCCAATATAGTCGAACTTCATGGCTACACAGCAACAGTAATCCCAATACGACGGCTGAGAAAGAATTGTGGTGAGCGGAAGGTGACAGAACACCTCCCAAGTGGGCGTGTGTAAGTTCAGTACACACGCAGTCAGTGCATGAGCCACTGCATGCAGCCATCCGCCAGTGCAGCAGCTGGCTGGAGCGACGCAATTTATCAACAGGCATTTACACACGATGCCAACCACGAGGCAGGATGCTACCTGTATTTTTCAGGAAATAAGTAATACTGTGACCGCCCACTTCATACATCGTTGCGCCTGCTGCATCGGCATCCCACTTCACGTTCAACCAACACGGGATGCCTACATCATATGGCGTATATTCACCAGGAAAACCTATGTCTGTCAACAAATACTTACCGGCGGCCACAACACAGCACAACACCCGGTCTCGACCAACGGTCGCCAGGGACCGCTACCCATTCGCTGAGCCTGCAGAACAGTTTCACCAGAGGTCGCAGCTAGCACAGGAACTACTTTGATACCCTAGGCACGTGATCGCAAATAGTTCCGGCAAATACATTGGCCAAACGTGCTTTATAAGTCGGCGCACTGCCGGCAAAAGAGATTGTGATTTTCATTTTAGTTTGAAGTATTGTGCAAGGCCTTCGGCTGTGTATTAGATCTTTTTTAATTTTACATAAAGTCCTTCAGCCATGTTAAATTAAAATTTTGATTATTGATTTTTAAAAAAAATTTCCTTAAAATTGGTTCTGAAATTGTTTGTAATCCAGGCCCTAAGTAGTTAGTTGTTCAATGTGTTATGTGTGACTTTCAGCCGAGGATTTACGTGAACCCCTTTTAATAAGGCTTTCAGGTGTATGAGTTCTTTAAAGGAAAATTTTCTTATACGAAGGAAGGGGTTTATTTTAAATTGTTTGTCTGACTTTTTGTTCAGGCCTTCAGCCGTTGTTTCAAATTTGTTGTGGCATTCAGCCGTGCAATAAGTTAATATTTCTTTAATTAGGCTTTTGGACATTCTGTTGTAAGTTTAAAAAGAAATTTCTTGGTTGGAAAAATTGTTTATTAATGTGTTTTAACTATAGTTGCCCTTCAGACATGTAGTGTAGGCCTTCAGCCTCTAATTGTTTTCATTGAATGTTCATTTCTAAGGAAAAAAAATTATACTTTCTATTTCTAATTGCTTTTGATTTCTAAGCAAGACCTTCACCCGTTCTTGGTTTTGGTGTGGGTTTGTACCTCCAGCCCAGAAAGCAACTCAAGTTTTTTAACTAGGGCGTCAGACGTATTGTTTAATTCTGAGCCTTTAAAGCAATGTGTACATGAGTGGTTCTTAAAAAAATAAAGTCGTTTGTTTGATTGTGCAACTCACAGTAACTGTTTACGCCGCATCCACAATCATAAACGTATCCTGTGCTCTCTCTGAGTACCTACCAACCAGGTTTCAGGTGGGCTACTAGTATGCTACTGGAAGGTTTGAAACAGAAATAAGTGTTACGGAGATGCTTCAGGAATTCAAATGGGAATCCCTGGAGGCAAGGCAACGCTGTTGTCAAGAAACGCTCTTGAGAAAATTTAGAAAACCGACATTTAGTGACTATAGAAAGATACAAGGCTACTTCTTTTAGTTGGTGTGTTGAATGACAGCAAGCCCTGAATGTGGGAAAATGTAAGTTAATACAGGTGAGTAGGATTCTACTGACACCAAAATACATTGCAGGTAAGGACGACGAAGATAATATCTGAGAAAGTAAGGCCTATGCGGAGGCATGTAGACAGTCGTTTTTCCCGTCCGTCATCTGAACGCACTGTGCACGGAACGCTGCTAACGATGCTCCGCAGCCAGCACACTACGCATGTCCCAGTGTTAACACCACGACGTCGGCAACTACGACTGAAATGGACATGTGACGACCAGGCTCTATTTTGGCGCAGACGCAGAGCGTAGCATGGTCTGATGAATATCTACACCTTCTTAATCAAGGCTATGGGAGATCGCGAATCCAATGCCTTCCAGGGGAACAGCTCCTCGACACGGAGACAAGTTGGCGCAGCTTTGTGAAACATTCTCGTGGACATACATGAGTCCAGAGCAGCTCGTGCAAGGCAACATAATTATCAAAGAGTATCATATATTGATTGCAGAACACGTACACCCCTTCATGACGAATATTGTTTCCCAACGGCATTGGCATTTTTCAACAAGATAATGCGCCATATCACAAGGCCAAGAGTGTGGTGGAGAGGTTCGAAGAACAGTGGCGAGTTTCAGTTGATGTGCTGGTCCCGCAGCTCGCCACATCTGGTCCCGACTGAACACATCAGAAATGTTATTCAGCGAGGGATCAGAGCCCCCCCTCTGCGGAATGTACGGGAATTAGGTAACTTGTGTTTGCAGACATGGTGCTAACTCCCTCCAGCGAGCTAAAAAGGCCGTATTGCTTCCTTGCAATTACGCGTCGCCACTGTTACTTGTGCCAAAGGTAGACTTATCGGCTATTATGAAGGTGGTTATAATGTTCTGATCAGCCAGCACACAGTCTAAAAACTAAAAACACAAGCACACACATGCATAGATGACTAAAACATGATAACTGTTGCCCATAACGAGATACAGATACGATTATGCTTCGCTGGCACGTCACGCGTTAACGAAAGTATACAGGCTTTTTGTCTAGTCGAATAGAGGATAATCAGATACGGAAATAATACTAAGTAACATTGGTATCCAGATAGTACAATGAATTCAAACTCATCAAAACACTTCACTTTTAGTTTGACGTAAGGTACATATTATAGTAGTACGCAAGAACAACTTCGCAACACGAAATGTAAATAAGCATCATGGTCAGACACAATGGTGAACCAGGTTCCATATAGTGTGGGAAATTTGATGTCTCTGAAGTAATATCTTTGCACCAAAATAAAATTGTCTGTATTATTTATCAACGTAGGTAAAGGTTTTGAATACCAAGCACTTAAACCTATTGTTCCGTAACATTAAGAAAAAAATTACATGGATTAAATAATATGAGTACTAATCTAACTTTTTTTAAAGGATAATTTGTTAGTGAGCTTAGTTCGATTTTTGTACCACACTATAAATAAATAAAAATTGGTTCTATGATTTTTCAAAATACAAAGAAAATGGTCTATAACACTAAAAAACAGACGTGGCACTACTGTTGATCTAACTTACGATTTACAGTGCATTTACCAAATGGGTATAGTTTCTACGTAAATGACTAATCTTATTCCCATGTCTAAACTTTCTGTCCTATTTCTAAACATACTCAAGTGGAGCTAAAACCGGTATCAAAGTCAGGCAGATAATATAGTGATACCTGTACCAATGTATTAGTTTCGTCCTGCAGTATGAAACGTTTATCATCCCTCCTGATGATGCTAATTTCCGCAGTTACACAGTGGAAACTACCTTGAAGTAAAATACTGATGCAATAGAGTAATTTGTAACGGCTCCATCGAACCTCTCAGAAGAATCATGAAAAAAAAACCGTTCATGTGACTGCTTCGCAATCAGGCAGCATTATGTGCCATACCGTTTCGGCTCGTCACTGCCTTCACGAAGGTATTTCCTATTTCAACATTTGTCTCACAACCATGAGGAACGTCATAAAAACCTTGACAGGAATTGAATTACTGATACTGCGATTGATTTATGTCCAGGAGAATATGTGGTGTCACCGGAAGGCACCACACTTGCTAGGTTGTAGGCTTCAAATCGGCCGCTGTCCGTCAGTACACATCGGATCCGCGAGTCACCACTGTCGACGCTAGAAGACCGAGCGCCGCCACTCGGATGGTATTACGAGACAAGCTAGCGCACTGGCCAGTTCTACAGCCGAAAAAAAAAATGTTCAAATGTGTATGAAATCTTATGGGACTTAACTGCTAAGGTCATCAGTCCCTAAGCTTACACACTACTTAACCTAAATTATCCTAAGGACAAACATACACACCCATGCCCGAGGGAGGACTCGAACCTCCGCCGGGACCAGCCACACAGTCCATGACTGCAGCGCCCCAGACCGCTCGGCTAATCCCGCGCGGCTCTACAGCCGTTATAGCTTTAGACATCTCATTTGCAGAGACGCTAGTTAGCATAGCCTTCAGTTAAGTCAGTAGCTACGACCTAGCCCGGCGCCCCATACAGTTTGTGTATTGACAATTGGTCTATATGTGTGAAGCAATCAGAATTGTAAAGACGAATTCGCAGTTCAGTCTATAACTGCATTTGTAAATATTATTGTACAAAGTCAAGATAGACGTTCACCGCTGATGCTTAATGAAACTAAGTATTTAATTGTACTCCTGTCTACTAACTTTCTAATCACATAAGATGTTCCAGATACATTCCGTAAAATATAGTTCATTGATGCTCACGTCAGCCTACGTGATCAACGAATGCAATTAATGGCCACAACTCGTGATCAGACTAAAATTGCGTTACTCAGCTGGGTCACTCATTTTCCATGAGGCCCATAATTCCACCTCATACATAACAGAATATTCTCCTGGGTGTGTGTGTGTGGATGTGTGTGTGTGAGTGAGGGTGTGTGGGTGTGTGGGTGGATGAGTGTAGGTGTGGGTGTGAAAGTGAGAGAAAGGAAGAGAGAGACGACATACCTTTTTACGGAGAGGTGTCACCGGTTGCATAATCTGTAGGCGAGGCCAATTCGACGACACTGATAGCGATGGCTGCCTGAAGAAATCACCGCAGCCGACAGAACTACATCGCCGCTGCTTCCATAGAAGTCATTCACTTACTGGATGACGTCACGTTACGGAGAAAGAAAGTAGCAAGTAGCTTGTCACCCCGGCCTAAATCAGACTGCGTGTGACAATTTATGATTTTGTGTCCGCCCTGACGTCAAACAATTTTGTTCTACTTATTTTGGTTCCCAAACTAGTTTCAGCAACAAAGCAGAGATCGTCAATCACTTTTTCTTTATTCTAAAGTATGAAAAATTAGCGTCGTTGAAAACATAACAAAATATGCAATTTCCTAGACTTTACCGGTGACGCTGTCATCTCGTGCAATCGAGTGTACTGGCAGTGGTCTGCGTCTTCGCAACACAGTATTTTGACGTCTTAACTCGACGTCTTCAGCTAGTGTTTCCAGTTGCAGGAAACACCTTGTGTACTGTTTGGTACCAGATATTGTATTCTGTGAACAGTTTTATAATACCTTACTTACTTTAAGTCACAGCATGGTTTCTCGGTTAGTCACCGTTATTCTCGGCATATTTTCTTTGCTGTGTTGCTGTTTCTCCGGTATACAGCACGTCATCTGCTACTTATGTTTGGCTTTCAGTAACAAATATGAAAAATGAACTTAAAAACGTCAGCGTCAGATTGCGTGTACCCTGCGTCAAGATTTCACCAGCGCCGCCGGGCCTCTACAGTCAGTCTACGGTCAGAGTGCTAACGATGTGTTCATTCCATGTCTGGAGTCCATCCTAAGACGCCAGCGAGCTACCATCTACAGCACTCATCGGAGAGTGCTACCATTGATAGAACAATGGACCACCGGGATGTCAGCTCGGAATACAACTTTGTAGGTGTGGACTTGCAAGAAGAACTACTTGACGAGGACTCAGTTGTTCGATACGTAAAACACGTTCACAGTTGCGAATACGAACGACTACCAACTGTATAAGGGAATGACGGCCAATGTTTTGAGGAAGCCCGGTGTGTACAAGATCCCTTGCCACTGTGGGAAGGCTTATATTGGGCAGACAATCCGGACCATTCAGGACCGATGTGTTGCGCATCAGCGGCACACACGGCTGCTTCAACCTGAGAAGTCTGCAGTGGCGGAGCACTGTCTCACCGAAGGACACAGAATGCTCTATGACAAGACACAAATGGTTGCCCCTGCATCTCGCTATTGGGACTGTGTTTTAAAAGAATCCATAGAGATTCGTTTATCTGACAATCTTCTTAATAGAGACAAGGGCTATCTTTTAAGTAAGACTTGGGACCTGGTGTTATCTGACATCAAAAAACAACGGTATGTGTTTCGATCGTCGGAATAAAAAATTTTTTTTTTAATTTTTGACAGCGATATCTCGATTTCGCCTATTTCCACCACTGGCGGCACGGTATGTTTACTGCGCTAGAGGGAAGTTACGGCACCTTCTCGCGCACGCGTTGTGGGTCTTCTGCTGGCCTATATAGGGGCCGCAGCTTGCGCTAGGAAGTCAGTTCCGGCGGGTTCGTGCACCAGCACTCTCACCTGAAGATGGCGGCCAGATGGACCGCGGAAATATTGTGTCATGAAGACGTTATGATCCGGCTGCATACCCGAGAAGAATATTATCAATTATTACGCCGGGAAAGCCTTCGTAGGCACGTCGTACTCCCATGTTTCGCCCTCAAATTCGTATTATCGATATCTCAGTATTTACACAATGCAAAGAATTGCGTTAAGTTGACTATATTGTTTCCAATGTAATGGAGAGTTCTGACAGCCTCCTTACAATGTAAGCTGTGATCCGTAGGTTCTGGAAGACACAGCACAAAAAAAAGTCTTCAACAGACTGGACAAATGATCTTCTGAATTTGGAGAGTGGAGACTATCAGCTCCGTTAATTACGGGGAAAAGCATAAATCAGAAGTGAGAAGCAGCCAACTTTTAAGTTCGAACGTGCATCGCAAAGAGAAGCTGAACACAGTGAGGAAGCGGTAAACAATCCGATAATAGTGGTAAATAATACGACAGTATCTACTGATGGTAATATAGGTGCATCGTGGTACTGCCACAAGATGCAATAGGAGCTCTGTGTGATAGGCAGAGGGCAACACGCCGGCGCTTGTCGGTTTAAATATTTTAATGACCACTGTCCTTGCGCCATGTTTTGTGGTTGTCGGTGGTACATCATTCCCTCTAGTCACATTGGTCCGTCTGAAAGCCACCTACTTCTTGGAACTTAGAAATCGATCAGCTGATATAAACTAATCTCAATTAAGTTCTTTTTTTCAGACTGCTATTCTCGCTCTCGCAACCAGGTCTGGCTAACGCTCGTGGTTTTCGCCACCCCGAATGACTATCGAGAGAATCTATAATCTATAAAAGATATATGACTTCAGCATCCCAGTGAATTCCTTATAAGAACATTAATTTATGCTGGATTGAAAAGATAAGAATATTTTAGGCGAATTTTTTTATTTTATTTTATTTTATTTTATTTTTATTTATTTTTTTTTTTTTTTGAATCGCGATCGGTTTTGCCGAATTTTCGGTACAACTTCTGGTACAGTCTATACAAACTGATAATGGATGGACAAAACTCATTTAAGGCAAGAAAACGGAACTAAAAAGAAAAGTACGCACGGGTTTAGCACACAAAGTAAAGTCATTATGTGGTGACCAAGAAGAGAAAATTGAATGAACCAGCGTTCATAATCAGCAATTTATTATGTGGAATGTATAATCGTACTAAGATTCATCGTATGTGGTAGGCATACAGCTAACAGCAGAAGATCACTTAGTGAGCAGTACATTTGTCGACTTAAAATTTAAGAAAACTGAGCTTTCTTCAATACTCAGTATTCTCACAGCTCAAGATAGTGTTATTCAATCTTTTGGGTACCACCGAAGGGAGTAGAAAAGGGAAACTGGTGTAATATTCTGGGTGGGACTATCTATAATGGTCTAGTAATTACAGGGTGGATTTGCTATCTAACATCCTTGTACGTAACCATTATACTGTAGTAGGTTACAATCGCATGAAACAGTATACAAAAATTAGCTGTTTTGTCATACACGAAATTCGATCTGTCACTCACCAAACTCTCTAATACTGAAATGAAATTTAATAAATAAAAGTTGGGCGTAGCTCACTTTATAAGGATAGAAGGGTAAAGACATATGCTGGAGGATGTTGTCGTGCGAATCATTCATACAATATGTATCAATACGAACACTTCTAGTGGCATACTACCGCATGTACACTACCTGCGCATTAAACTGACATCTCATACACTACGTGATCAAAGGTATCCGGATATTTGGCTTAAAATGACTTACAAGTTCGTGGCGCCCTCTGTAGGTAATGTTGGATATCAATACGGTGTTGCCCCACATTTAGCCTTGATGACAGCTTCCAATTTCGCAGGCATACGTTCAATCAGGTGCTGGAAGGTTTCTAGGGGAATGGCAGCCCATTCTTCATGGAGTACTGCACTGAGAAGAGGTATCGATGACGGCCGGTGAGGCGTGGCACGAAGACGGCGTTCCAAAACCTCCCAAAGGTGTTCTGTGCGACTCAGTTCAGATGTCTGTGCAGACCAACCCATTACAGGCCTTATGAAAAGGTGCCCGATCGTTTTGAAAGATGCAATCGCCAACCTCGAATTGCTCGTCAACAGTAGGAAGCCAGAAGTTGCTTAAAACATCAATGTAGGCCTGTGCTGTAATAGTGCCAAGCGAAAGAACAAGAGATGCAAGCTCCCTCCATGAAAAACACGACCACACCATAACACTACCGCATCCGAAATTTACTGCTGGGGCTACACACGCCGGTAGATGACGTTCACCGGGCATTCGCCATACCCACACCCTGCCATCGGATCGCTACATTGTGCACCGTAATTCTTTACTCCACACAACGTTTCTCCACTGTTCAGTCGTCCAATGTTTACACTCCTTAGCCCGAGTGAGACGTCGTTTGGCATTTAACGGCGTGTTGTGTGGCTTATGAGCAGCCGCTCGACCATGAAATCCAAGTTTTCTCACCTCCCGCGTAACTGGCATAGTACTTGCAGTGCATCCTGATGCAGTTTGAAATCCTGCCGGTGGTCTCTGTCAGTCAAACGACGACGTAGGCCTCTACGCTTTTGTGCCGTGCGTGCCCTGCACCTACCCACATCGGAAACAGTGGACCTAGGGATGTTTAGGAGTGTAGAAATATCGCGTATAGACGCATGACACAAGTGACACCCAATCACCTAACCATATTAGAAGTCCGTGAGTTCCGCAGAGATCCCCATTCTGATCTCTTACGATGTCTAATGGCTACTGAGGTCACTGGCAGTGTACGGATAATTGTGATCGCATAGTGTATACGAAAATTGGTCTGTAAACTACCGAACTCTCTCATCGTGTAATGAAACCTAATGGATAATTCTTGATCAGCTGCAACCCATTTAATGACCATACGAGGGTTAACGTAGATACTACAGAGGGATCTGGTACGTATCATTCACGTCAGACATATGCGGATGTTCATGTAACCGATGCTAACTAATTGATCACTTGAAAGATCCTAATGACACGGGGCAGTACCAGGGCAGTTGGTCTAGGTAGACTGTCGGAATCACTACTGACTCATATAACGGTGCAGAAAGATCAGCTGTGAGTCATTTTCCACGAATCGATGTGACCATTTTACTTGGGCCAGTTTAGAAAGGATTCCAACCTCAATCACAAAGCGATAGCTTTGGACTGAGAAACACAGATTGACCTGATGGGCAAAAATCAATCAATTTACGAAACTCCAAGAATCTCTAAACAGATAACGAAAGTTTGAGCAAGCTGATATCAGGAGGAAAAGCTCTATGCATTTAATTAGCAGACGTGGTGGTTAATGGTCGAAGTTCAGTCATGCTGCAAAAAAGAAAAGCCGCCTAAAATTTGGGGAAAGTATATCTTCAAGCTCACAGATAATGAGAACAGGGAAACTTTTTGCAAGTGATCTTCCTCATCTTTACCCTAAAAATATTAGCACATGTCCCCAGCTTTGACGGTCATTTTAAGAATAAGAAGCGCATCCTAGGGAACTGCGAGAAAACTCGTAAAATTTATCCTCAAAAAATTAAGAATAAACAAAACTCGCCAAGGGTATGCGTCATCTTACCAAGAGACTGTACCAAGTCAGCTGCAAACACAAACAGATGTATTCTAACAGACTGCCTGGACCATGAAATGAGAGCAAACAAGCAGACCGCGTCTGCAGTTTACCAACACCAAACGGGCAGATACGAGATCTTGTTCCGTAGCTTGCCTCAGCGACGCAGATAAATTGTGTTCATCCTACAGAAAACGTCCGCTCTCCTTTCGGTGATATCTTCTTTGGCAGTCTGATTCACACGCCCGACCTGTCAGAAAATGAAAATATTCTGCTCAAGTAGAAACAAGCCATACTACACGTGTCTGCAAGTTTCATCAGTGTTTTCTCAGGATAAGGTTCACCAGGCAGTTAACTGAAAGGTAGTTTGTGACGGACAATTTCGATATACCGTCACTTTTTTGACACAAAAACACTGCCAAGCCCGTGCCACTATGAAGTTACACTTTCGACAGTAACACACGATTGAAGTGACTCGTAATAGCCAGCTTACGGTGTCGAGCGAAACGTAATGCTAGAAAGTATTCCAAACCGGGTCATGTGTGACAGATTGCTCGCTCAACCATTACACAAACTGACATTCGCAGTCACGATTTGCATAACACGCTACACCGATTTTCGTTAGTTCATGTCACAGTTTACACAGAAAACGCGTAATTCCTCGTGTTCGTCTTTTTCACTCATTCGAGTTCGCTCCTCGGTCAGGCTTAGCTCATTCTTAGGCAAAATTATCACATCGATTCAGAGCTCCTTATAACCGCATCCGTACACTATGATGGAACTCTGAATTGAACTATAGAAAACATTTCTCCTATTCCACAAAATACGTGCGAACGAAATGGCCTGTGATTGTCGGAAAGTCACACACACCAATATGAGACATAACGAGCACGTAAGTGTTGCAGTAGAGAAGGCGAATGGTCAAGTTCGGTTTATTGGAAGAATTTTAGACAAGTGAGGTTCATTTGCAAAGAAAATCGCATATAGAACACTAGTGCGGCCCCCATTGTTGAGTACTGTTCGACATAAAATTAGATTAGAGGCTTTAGGGCTCTTACGGGGGCATACAGGCTATATTTCCTTCAATCTGTTTGCGAGTGGCACAGGACAGGAAATGAGGATGAGTGGTACAGGGTACCCTCCGCCATGCACCATTCGGTGCCACAGGAAGTATTTACGTTGATGTAAATGGCTAATAAACACATCACAGCCAGTCTGATATTAGAATTAACGGAAATGTTGGTGAAAGGATATGCTACACACAATATTTATTCTTGAGTACAGAATTCCACAATCGTTGAATTAAAAATGTGTCACCATCAGTCTCCTACACTTGGAGAGAAAGTTCCCAGAGAGTGTCAGTGGTGTACTCTGTCTTACTCGCAACATGGCGGAAAACTCTGTTAGAGCGCATCGCTCCTTTCATGGAGACATTTTGTGTACAGGCAATAAAAATAGAGAATATATACACGTTCTATCGTTTTGAGATTTCAAATACTATTGCTCACTCAGATTTTTCAGTATCAGTTGTTAATTTAAAAAACCGTATCGATTGCACAACTTTCATTAATCATGTTCGACTTTTATCTAAACTTATCATCACTTCTTAACTTCGTCACTTTTTCTGTTTTTCGTTGTTCCTTTGTTGCTCAAAATTCATGGAGGTATGTTCCATCCATGAAACTAAATGAAAGGCAGTTTGTTTACTGGCAAACCCGTTTTGCTTCTTTTATTTGTGAAGCGTCTTCAATGGCCTGTAATACATGTTTCATTTTACACATATTAAAATGCATTACGTAGTAGTTTCAGTATGTTACTATGTTACATTTTGTCATGTCTTTCTCTTCCTTCTCAGATTAGAATCAACTTCTGTAGCACAAATTTTGTGAGGTGAAATTATCGTTCGGTGTTACGATTTCCAGTTCTGTTAGCCCAAAATTACTTGCATTTTGAAAAGGAATTTAATTTACAAGAGGAAGGGACTCCAATGTGGTCCTCAGTATCAGAAACATTGGCAAATATGTTCATCAACCACACAGGAAACACATCCTTTGAGAAAGGATACAATATTGTTTTTACTGGTACAGATATGTAGATGACATAAAAAGTGTGGTAGAGGAAACCACAGATAAAATTGATAAACTTCAGACATAAACAATATACATAAATATTCAATCCACCATGAAAAAAGAAACACAAGACCAAATACGATTCTTGGTTACAACAATAAAGAGAGACAACAATAAGCATACATTTGATAACTTTAGAAACCCAAGAGCCACATATGCAATTATACATGCTTCATCCAATCACACACAAAATCAAAAATTATCAGCCCTACGACACTATTAAGAGGCTAGATAATATCTTACTCAGCAAAGAAAATTATGAAAAAAGATTTAAGAAATGCAAATCATAGCCTCAAACAGTGGTTACAACATCCATATAGTACAAAAACTCAACCAAAAATTCAAAACAAAACCACAAGCGGAGAACAGAAACACCAAAAACCTCACACACTACAGAACACATGGAAACACAAAACAGTAAGACTCTCGACAAAACTAATAGAAAAAAATGGTACACTTTAAGGTACAAACACAAAGCAACACACAGGAAAGCAAAAATATTAAAGAAACAGGGAATGCACATTGCTTACAGAACAAGAAACACTCGCCGGTCACATTTACCAACAACAGACAAAACCGATAAATACCAAGGAGCATGTATAGACCAGTTAGGCTGCCAAGAATGTGAAGCAGTAAATCTGGGATTACGAACAGGAATTTTAAAACTGGATATAAGGAACTTATAAGAAGCTAGAAGTACGAAAACAGCCATTCCACCATCGCTGAACACGTAATAAAATATGGACATGAACCATACAAACTTGAACAAGACATGGAAGTTATTAGAGTGCAAAGCACAACAAAAAGCTCTTGACATTACAAGAAAACTTTCACATACGAGGAGCCCCTGCAACGAAAAACAACGCACTTAATGACCAAATCGATATAAGCAACAATAAGCAACAACTCTGATCATGTTAGCCACTAAAGCAATAACAAACAGAAATGTGAAACATAACCAGACCAAACAAGTAATAAAGTTTCTACCTCCCCCCATCCTCTCCCTTCCTCCCTTCCTCCCTTCCCCCCCTCCTCTCTCTCTCTCTCTCTCTCTCTCTCTCTCTCTCTCTCTCTATACACTGGACTCGCATTCGGGAGGACGACGGTTCAATCCCGCGTCCGGCCATCCTGATTTAGGTTTTCCGTGATTTCCCTAAATCACTCCAGCAAATGCCGGGATGGTTCCTCTGAAAGGGCACGGCCGACTTTCTTCCCCATCCTTCCCTAATCCGATGAGACCGATGACCACGCTGTCTGGTCTCCTTCCCCAAAACCAACCAACCAATCTCTCTCTCTGTCTCTCTTACTTTCTCCCTTTCTCTCAAAACAAATACACATACAAAACAAATAAACAGTATCAAACCACACAGACACAACACAAACACACTGTAAACACGCTCATGTTGATAACGGAATGAGAAGTGCCGGTGATTTAAGTGATAAAACGCCGAATATTGGGCATCTGGAACACGGGGACTAATGAACACATCTCCAGGACTACACATGTTGGCTAACAGCACTGGAAATCGTAACTAATAGCGAACGATAATTGCATCTCACGAAATTTGTGCTACAGTAGTTGATACTAATCAGAACAAGTAGAGAAAAACATGACAAAATGTAACATAGTAACATATTGCAACTACTACGTAACACATTTATTATATGTATAAAAATACTAATATTTTATCCGATAACTTTACAGCCGGCCGTGGTGGCCGAGCGATTCTAGGCGCTTCAGTGTGGAACCGTGCGACCGCTACGGTCGCAGGTTCGAATCCTGCCACGGGCATGGATGTGTGTGATGTCCTTAGGTCAGTCAGGTTTAAGTAGTTCTAAGTTCTAGGGGACTAATGACCTCAGATGTTAAGTCCCATAGTGCTCAGAGACATTAGAACCATTTGAACTTTGCATCGACTACGCTCCTTAGTCCAGAAGTTCGTAACTGAAGTAAACACCTTCCGCAAAAGTGTTCGCAAACATTATCATTCCTTTTCTAACCTAGCAGAGACTGGAAAAAATAACACGGGCTTATAAAAACATGTCATGCACCTTAAGAGAGGCAACACGACTTATATCATCCACAATGCGGACGGACGATGTAAGTTGGGTTGTCTCTCTTGAGGGGCATGAATTAATTTCTGAGCCAGTTCTATTTTGCCAACGTGTACAAGAGAGCAGTAAATAAAGAAGAGAGAAATATTCCAGGTACCAGTTAGCAAATAAATCCCACTAGGATCTTCTAACCCAAATCGTTCCCTGAAACTGCAGGTGGATATGTCCATTAGTCTTTTTCCGCCCCTTATTCCGGCACGTGACAGATCCACGGGTGGCTGGACAGGAACTTCCGAATTGTTGTGTTGGGTACCTGTGTGTGCGTGTGTGTGTTTGTGTGTGCGCGTGTGTGCGTGTGTGCGGAGTCGCATTTGTGAAACAGATTGGGAAGCGGCGCAGCTGGTGACGTGGAGTTTGTGTCGCTGACACGCTGTGTGTTGGTGACGGATTGCCGCTGGGATTATGCAGGCGGCGACCGGAGCTAATCCCAGCAGCGGCGGCGACTCCACGTCCGCCAGCCGCGATGCTGGAGGTCGACACGGTGCGGAAACGTCCACCCTGGACCGCTAGCAGCGTTCACGCCAGTTCTGCACTACTGACGCTTATTTACGAGAGCCACTATTTTTGGAGCCGTCAGAGTTCTGAATTCCATGCCAAACCTCTTCAAATGATTCAAATGGTTCTGAGCACTATGAGACTTAAAATCTGAAGTCATCAGTCTCCTGGTCTGAAGTCATCAGTCTCCTGGAACTTAGAACTGCTTAAGCCTAACTAACCTAAGGACATCACACACATCCATGCCCGAGGCAGGATGCGAACCTGCGACCGTAGCAGTCGCGCGGTTCCAGACTGAAGCGCCTAGAACCACTCGGCCACTGCGGCCGGTCAAACCTCTTCGTCTCAGAGTAACACAACTTACCTACTCAATAAGCCGGCCGGAGTGGCCGAGCGCTACAGTCTGGAACCGCACGACCGCTACTGTCGCAGGTTCGAATCCTGCCTCGGGCATGGATGTGTGTGATGTCCTTAGGTTAGTTAGGCTTAAGTAGTTCTAAGTTCTAGGGGACTGATGACCTGAGAAGTTAAGTCCCATAGTGCTCAGAGCCATTTGAACCATTTTTGAACTACTCAAAAAGGTATTTACTTACCCAATAAGATATTCCAGTGTTTGGCTCCCTCCGCCCGAACAGGCCTTATAAGGTCCACAGGCAACACAAGAAAGACATACATGCAGAGGAATCTATAAACGGTGTTGAATGCAACATACTCTTCAAAATCTTGAAGCAATCGGGAGGAATGTGCAGAAGGCCCGAGAGTACCTACGACGTGAACAGACTGCTACTAGAACAGTCGAAAGGATGTTCAAATGTCAACCAAGACCTTTTATGATTTTAGATTTGTGCTGAGGTGGGGCTTTGCAGCTGTCAAATAATTGTGAAACTTCGTTGTAGATGACCATCAGCTGTTTGTTCTTTTGCTCAGTGGTTCACATTCACGCCACTCTGTGAGAACAGAATACGAAAACTGTCGATGAATCTTCGGTTACCTGAAGATGATCATGTAGAACGAAACCGGTACCGATGAAATAGAGATACCTAAAACACAATATACTGGTTTTTATTACCGTTTGAATTAGTCAGCAACGGAGCACGATATGGCCAAGATTACTTCAAAAATACCTGTCGTCCCCGCCTCTAGGCAACATCCTGGCCATCTGCCTCGACAACTAACGATTGCCTGACACAAAAGGAGACCACAAACCAACTGGATTTTTGTAAGCATTTCTATTTATGGTACTTGGAGTTCAGAAAGCAAACATCAATGTGCCAAAGCTGCTCGAAGCACCTCTGAAAAATTATTCACAAAATATTTTTTCAAATTTCCGATTAACTTACACACCTTAAAAGTAGACGATATGCCTTATGGGTCTGTTGTAGAACGCGAACCTACCGCATTAGTGTCCAGTATTCGATTCCCGTTTGTAGTAAAAATTTTAAACAAAAGTGCATGTTTCATGAGCTATTCTGTGACGCGTAAAGTACATAAGCAGAAAAAGTATAGTTTGTATTTTATCTATTTTAAACAATTTTTATTAAGAAATTTCTCATAAAAGAGCAGTATTTAAGAATTTCTATTTGCAATGAAAGCTGGATTATTGTACGCGATATCTAATAAGAAATAAGATCGCGGGCATTTTTCATAAAGTAACAATTAGGTATGTAGTGACTAGCACCCATTTCATGAGTTTATGTCTAAAAGACTTAGAAATTTGAACTGAACGGAACGAAAATTAAATGAAAAGACACGAAAAAGCTCAAAAAAAGCAAAAAAATAAGTACTGCTCCTTTAATTTTAATATAAGTAACAATATTTTGATACACGCTTCGTCACGTCAGGGAGAACTAAGTAAACAAAAGAAAGAAAAAGTTAACAGCAGCTATCCTTTCTAGAGCAGCATACTTTCATTACTGCAGGGTGTAAGCCTCTTCTGTTTGGCGTCGTCTCTTCTAGTCATGCGGGTCCCGCATACACGCTTCAAAAGAGCTAGTGAAGTTATAATTACTTGTTATACACTGAGGCGATAAGTCGTAGGACAGCGATGTACATAATACAGATAGTGGTACTATCGTGTGCGATTGAATTCCGAGGTGATTATGGCCGCACAACGGATATTATCAGACTTAGAACGCGGAATGGTAATTGGAGCTAGTCGCATGGGGCATACCACTTCGGAAATCGTTTGGGAATTCAACATTCCGAGATCCGCAGAGTAAAGAGTCAACAGAGAACACCACATGTCAGGCATTATCTCTCACCAAGGACAACTAAGCGGCAGACGGTATTAACTTCACGACAGAGAGCAGCCTAGAGATGTCAGTGCTGACAGACCAGCAACACTGTGTGAAATAATCGCAGAAATCAATGTAGGACGTATGACGAACTTATCTGTTAGGCCAGTGCGTGAAATTTGGAGTTAATGGGATATGCCAGCAGACGACAGACGTGAATGGCTTTGCTAACATTACGACATCGCTTTCAGCGCCTCTCCTGAGCTCATGACCGTATCCGTTCGACCCTGAACTACTTGGACATTTCAGATGACTCCTGATTTCAGTTGGTACGAGCTGATGGTAAGGTTTGAGTGTGGCGCAGACCCCATGAAGCCATGGATCCAGGTTGTCAACAAGGCACTCTACAAGCTGATGGTGGCTTCATAATGGTGTAGGTCGTGTTTACATGGATCCTCTGATCCAGCTGAAACGATTACTGACTGTAAACTGTCATGTTTAGCTATTTGCAGCCGTTCATGTTCTCAAACGGCGATGCGCCGTCTCACCGGAACACAACAGTTCGCTACTGGTTAGAAGAACATTCCGGACAATTCGAGGGAATTATTTAGCGACGTATATTGCCGATATGAATCCCATCGAAAACAGCATGAGAGAAAAGACGAGCCGTTTGAAATAATAATACAAAGGCTGTGAAACAAGAATCTATAATACTGTATATATAACTTACTCAGTTTCATAATTTACCAAGTAAGAAATGAAGTACTGTTGAAATACCTGTGCTTAGTACAAATAACGTGTGGACAAACAACACAAATTACTTCAAAAGATTTGCAACCTTTGATACCACAAAATTCTGGATAGGCAACACTTTCTCTGTTCCGGACGCCTTAGGGACAGTATGGCTCCATATTTCTGCAGGGGACTTCGAACGTATCGTTGGGTCCATGCCTCGTCGAGTTGCTGCATTACGCCGGACAAGAAGGAGGTCCGACAACATATTAAGAGTTACCTCATGACCCCATGACTTCTGTCAACTAAGTCTGTGTATTTTGTTTTTATTCATCATTCTTCTGACTTCTCATCTATGTCAACATCTCAGGATAGCACTTGCAACCTACATCGTCAATTATTTGCTGCAATATTCCAATCTCTGTCTTCCTCTACAATCTTTCCAGCTGCCTCTAGTACCATAGAAGTTATTCCATAATGTCCTAACAGATGTCCTATCATCCTGTCTCTTCTTTTTCTTAGTGTTTTCCATATATTGCGTTCATCGCTGATTCTACAGCGAACGTCGCCATTCCTAGCTTTATCAACCAACCTAATTTCAATATTCTGTAGCAAAACATCTCAAATGCTTCGATTCTCTTCTGTTCCGGTTTTCCCACAGTGCTGTTTCACTATACTACTGTACTATGCTGTGCTCCAGAAGTACGTTCTCAGAAATTTCTTCCACAAATTCAGTCCTATGTTAGAAACTACAACACTTCTCTTGGCAAATAATGCACCTCTTGGCATTGCTGGTCTGGCTTTTATGTGCTCCCGACTTCGCCTGTCATTGGTTACTTTGCTGCCTACGTATCAGAATTCGTTTACTTCATCTGCTTCATGACCGTCAATCTCGATGTTAAGCTTCTCGCTGTTCTCATTTCTGCTCCTTCTCATTAGCTTCGCCTTTCTTCGATTGACCGTCAGCCCACGTTCTGTACTCATTAGGCAGTTCATTCCACTCAGCAGATCCTGTAATTCTTCTTGATTTTCACTGAGGATGGCAAAGTTATCAGCGAATCGTATCATTTATATCCTTTCACCATGAAGTTCAGTTCCACGCCTGAGCCTTTGTTTTATTTTCACAATTGTTTTTCGGCGTATAGATGGGAAAGTAGGGGTGAAATACTGCATCCCTGTCTTACACCCTTTTTAATTCGAGCATTTCATTCTTGATCTTGGACTATTCCTTGATGTCTCTTCTACATTTTGTGTATTACCTGTCTCTCCCTATAGCTAATCCGTACTTTCCTCAGAATTTCAAATATCTTACGCTACTCTATATTGTTGAACGCTTTTTCCAGGTCGACAAATCATATGAACGTGTCTTGATTTTCTTTAGTCTTGCTTCTATTGTCAACAGCAACGTCAGAATTGTCTCTCTTTCGTAAAGCCAAACTGATCGCCGGCAATCACATCCTCAACTTCTTTTCCGTTCTTATGTATATTATTCCGGTCAGCAACTTGGATGCAGAGCTCTTAAACTGATGTGCGATAATTCTCGCAGTTTTTCTCTCTTTCTGTCTTCGAAATTGTATGGATGCTACTTTTCCGAAAGTCATATGGTATGTCGCCTGACACACACATTCTACACTCCAACGTGCATAGTCGTTTCGTTGCCACTTTCCACAATGATGTTAGAAATTCCGATAGAATGTTATTTACCCCTTCCTCCTTATTTGATCTTAAGCCCCCCAAAACTCTCTTAAATTCTGATTCTACTACTGGATTCCCTGTCTTTGCTAAATCGACTTCTGTTACATTTTCAATCATATCACACAAGTCTTCCTCCTCATAGATACCTTCAATTTACTCTTTCCACCTATCCGCTCTTTGCTCTGCATTTAACAGTAGAATTACCATTGCACTCTTAATGTTCTCACACTTGCTTTTATTTTCATTGAAAGTTGCTTTGATTTTTCTATATGCTGAGTCAGTCCTTCCTACAATCATTTGTTTTTCCATTTCTTCATATTTTTCATGCAGCCATTTCTCCTTAGCTTCCATGCACTTCTTAATATTTCATTCCTTTGTGATATGTATCTCTGTATTCTTGAATTTCCGTGAACATTTTTGTACGTCCTCCATTCACTGATCAGTTGAAGTATTTTTTCCGTTACTTATGGCTTCCCTCCAATTAACTTCTCTGTACCTATGTTTTCTTTACAACTTCTGTGATGGCCCTCTTGAACTGCACTACCTACTGAGCTATTCCTTATCTCACTATCCATAACTCAGAGAACTTCAAGCGTATCTCCTCATTCTTTAGTACTGCCGTATCCGTTTTCTTTCGTGTTGACTCTTCCTGACTAGTCTCTTAACACATCAGCCTCCTCATCATCACTATTGCATTGTAATCTGAGGCTATATCTGCCCTTGTTTACGCCTGACAACCCAATATTTGGTTTTGGAATCTCTGCGTGACCATGACGTAATCGAACTGGAATCTTCCAAGTATACAGCCTTCCTTTTTATCTTTGAACAGATATTTGCTATTACGAGGGCAGTTCAATAAGTAATGCAACACATTTTTTTTCTCGGCCAATTTTGGTTGAAAAAACCGGAAATTTCTTGTGGAATATTTTCAAACATTCCCGCTTCGTCTCGTATAGTTTCATTGACTTCCGACAGGTGGCAGCGCTGTACGGAGCTGTTAAAATGGCGTCTGTAACGGATGTGCGTTGCAAACAACGGGCAGTGATCGAGTTTCTTTTGGCGGAAAACCAGGGCATCTCAGATATTCATAGGCGCTTGCAGAATGTCTACGGTGATCTGGCAGTGGACAAAAGCACGGTGAGTCGTTGGGCAAAGCGTGTGTCATCATCGCCGCAAGGTCAAGCAAGACTGTCTGATCTCCCGCGTGCGGGCCGGCCGTGCACAGCTGTGACTCCTGCAATGGCGGAGTGTGCGAACACACTCGTTCGAGATGATCAACGGATCACCATCAAACAACTCAGTGCTCAACTTGACATCTCTGTTGGTAGTGCTGTCGCAATTGTTCACCAGTTGGGATATTCAAAGGTTTGTTCCCGCTGGGTCCCTCGTTGTCTAACCGAACATCATAAAGAGCTAAGGAGAACCATCTGTGCGGAATTGCTTGCTCGTCATGTGGCTGAGGGTGACAATTTCTTGTCAAAGATTGTTACAGGCGATGAAACATGGGTTCATCACTTCGAACCTGAAACAAAACGGCAATCAATGGAGTGGCGCCACACCCACTCCCCTACCAAGAAAAAGTTTAAAGCCATACCCTCAGCCGGTAAAGTCATGGTTACAGTCTTCTGGGACGCTGAAGGGGTTATTCTGTTCGATGTCCTTCCCCATGGTCAAACGATCAACTCTGAAGTGTATTGTGCTACTCTTCAGAAATTGAAGAAACGACTTCAGCGTGTTCGTAGGCACAAAAATCTGAACGAACTTCTCCTTCTTCATGACAACGCAAGACCTCACACAAGTCTTCGCACCCGAGAGGAGCTCACAAAACTTCAGTGGGCTGTTCTTCCTCATGCACCGTACAGCCCCGATCTCGCACCGTCGGATTTCCATATGTTTGGCCCAATGAAGGACGCAATCCGTGGGAGGCAATACGCAGATGATGAAGAAGTTATTGATGCAGTACGACGTTGGCTCCAGAAATATTTCCACTGTAACTTTCATCTTCATCTTGGGCGTCAGCAACGCCACTGCCAATGGAGAGGATCATTACGCTGTTCCACATATGCTTCAGTGGTTTCCATTCCCTTATGCAACCTCGTGCTGTTGATCATTGCTGATTCTTCCGCCTTTAGAGGTGGTTTCCCCACCCCAAGGACAAGAGCGTGCCCTGAACCTCTGTCGGCTCCTCCGCCCTATTTGACAAGATCGTTGACAGATTGAAGGTGACTCCTTATGCCGAAAGTCTTCAGCCAGCCAAGCTGATGGTTTTTATTTAGAATGTAAGCGTTTCGAACCCGACAACGGGAACGTTTCTTTGATTACTTCTCCACCACTAGGCAATGGGTTTAGTGTGAGCTATGTTAACCCATCGAGAACTTTCCTTTGTGACTATGGAAAGATTAGCAGTTCGCACACACGTGTATACCACCAGTTACAACTAATATCTCAATGTATTTGTGCAAAAGTATTAACTGCAACAACTGCCTTTCGTGATTTACAGTGAGATAGTATTAATTCTATGTATCATATCCCAATTTTTGGAGGTCTTTCATTGAACCGGTTTGTTGGCTACGTGTTTCGCGCCAAACTAATCAGCCAGTACTTGTGTTAAAGTAATTATAATGGTATTCTCCCATTCAGTGTTTTGACCACTGCTAAGGAATTTAGGTCTCTATTGAGAACAATTTTGTGCATTAAAGATAATTAATATTTGTAGTTCCATTGTCATGAGCGGCAGCGCCACATGGTCTGCCAAGCGTAGTCGTGTAAATGTGTGCGCTGAGGCTCACCGTGCGGGTTTAGATCATTCAACAGCCGAATTATTATGAGCTGGCTCTTTAAACTATATTGAAGAAGCAGCTACTCCGGAATTTAGATTGTTTAAATATGGTGAAATATCATACTTAACTTGGTTCGTATGTGAGTTAGCTTCCAGCGTTACTTGCACCAGTTCACTTTAGAAGCCCACCAGGGCAAAGTTTGCAGTAGATTCAATTTGATTAGAGCTCGTGTAGTGACAGATCGCATAGACAAATCATACTGAATGCTGGCCACTAAGATGAAATTCCTGTCTCTCTGTTTCTTTGTGCCTTTAAGTGGGTATGTTTTCTAGTTTCTCTCTAACTAGTTTACGGAATTAAGGGTAGCTAGACCATATTTGCATGTTCTGCTAACAAACCTACTCAGGTTAATTTTCATTTATTTGTGTTAACAAGAGAGAGTGTAGACCTCGCTAGTTGATTATGAGCCAGGTTATTTTTCGATCAGATAATCAAGGCTTTGTTGATTTCATTTGCTAAGCCTTATCTTTGTGTTTTGGTGTTTGTTTTGTCATAGCTAGATACAGAATATTTTAAGTTTGGTTGAATCGTGAGCGTAGTGGGCTGAGACTTATTCCGCTGCATATATCCCGTTACTCCCTAATAGTGGGAGGCAATAATCCAATTATAGGAGACCAAGGTAATCAAGGGTGGGAATAATTACAGCAACTGAAATTGTGACTTTTGTTTAACGAAATTTAACTGGGACTTCCATTTCTGTGTTGAGCATAAGAGGAAATGAGGCTGTAAGAGGCTTTTCTTTGGGAAATAAATACGATCTGTGCACCAAATCATGCAACCATTGATCTTGATACAGAATTTAAATTCCCATATTGCTTATCAAGATGAATTCCTAGCAACTAATGCAATTTCATTCCAATCACTTAACTCAAAAGTAAACAACATGCAGAGTGGGCATGTTTCAAATCATTGCCATCCATCTATGTTTATTGTGCTGGCTGTTGACAAAAGGGCGCATTATCCGCTGTGCAATAATAAAATAAAATAAATGATGAATCATTTATAACTTTTGGTTTTTTCTACCGTAAGTACTGAGGTACATTTTGTTGTTATAAACCATTGCAATCAGTATGAGGTAGCCAATGAACAAAGAAGAAAGAACCATGAAACTCCTACGCAGTCAACACATATATGCCCAATGAATATTTCCAGAATGTGATTTTCACTCTGCAGTGAAGTGTGTGCTGATATGGAACTTCCAGGCAGATTAAAACTGTGTGCCTGACGGAGACTCTAACTAGGAACCTTTGCCTTTCGCGAGCCTCTGTATAAAGTTTGGTAGGTAGGAGACGAGGTACTGGCAGAAGTACAGCTGTGAGGACGGGGCGTGATTCGTGATTGGGTAGCTCAGTTGTTAGAGCACTTCCCCCCGAATGGCAAAGGTCCCGAACTCGAGTCTCGTTCCGGCACACAGTTTTAATCTGCCAACAAGTTTGCCAATGAATATTATTAGAGTTAATTAATTAAATAAAAGATCTTTCCATATAACAGCTGCAAATCGGACGACGACCAATAAGAGGGTCAGTTTGCAGCTTCAGTAACATTAACTTTTCACGAAGAACGATGCGTCGTTTTCGATATACATTATTTAGTTGTTAAAACAAACACCATGTATAAATGCGGTCATCATTTCGTAAAAATGGACCGAGACTTTACAATCGCTCTGTATATTAGATATACATCTACATCTACATGGATACCCTACAAAACACACTTAAGTGCCTGGCAGAGGGTTCATCGAACCTTCTTCATAATAACTCCCTATCATTACACTCTCGAACAGTGCGTGGACAAAACGAACACCTGTACCTTTCTTTACCGGCTCTGATTTTCCTTATTTTGTTTGTGATGATTGTTTCTCCATATTTAGGTCGGCGTCAACAAAATATTTTCGCAATCGGAGGAAAAAGTTGGTGATTGAAATTTCATGACAAGATTCCGCCGTAACGAAAAATGTCGTTGATTTAATCGTTTCCGTCCCAAATTTTCTATCATGTCCGTGACACTCTCCCCTGTTTCGATATAACACAAAATGTGCTGCTGTTCTTTAAACTTTATCGACGTAGTCCTATTTGGTAAGGATCTCACACCGCACACAGCAGTGCCCTCCGAAAGAGAATGTACAAGCGTAGTACAGGCAGTCTCTGCAGTAGATCTGTTGTGTTACGGCGTAAAGTCAAGCGCCGGCACGGCAGTCGGGAACGATAGAGCAGAGGAGGCTGTGAAGAAGAGGTCAGCCAGTCGCACGCTGACCGATCTCCCTTCCAGGACGACAACGCTACAGCAGCGGACCCTATGTGAAGAGGACGTAAGCGTCGCACCCGGCTGCTCGTGGCCTGCCTGCCCTCACGTATGTATCCACTGCATGGATCACGATTAGTGTCACCAGGATGCGGACGTTGCAGCGCCTGCAGACCAAGGTTCTCAGGTGGAGCCCGCACGCCCCGCCACTCACGCGGATTTTGACTCTCCATGAGGAAGCAGATATCGTCCCCATCAAGGAGTCAAAAGAAAAGTTCGGAGTTGGTATTAAAATCCATGGAGAAGAAATAAAAACTTTTAGGTTCGCCGATGACATTGTAATTCTGTCAGACAGCAAAGGACTTGGAAGAGCTGATGAACAGAATGGACAGTGTCTTGAAAGGAGGGTATAAGATGAACATCAACAAAAGCAAAACGAGGATAATGGAATGTAGTCGAATTAAGTCGGGTGATGCTGAGGGAATTAGATTAGGAAATGAGACACTTAAAGTGGTAAAGGAGTTTTGCTATTTGGGGAGCAAAATAACTGATGATGGTCGAAGTAGAGGATATAAAATGTAGACTGGCAATGGCAAGGAAAGCGTTTCTGAAGAAATTCTTCCATTCTCTTTACTGAGTTTAATGAAGGCGATGTTGCCTGATACATTCGACGATGCCCTTTGGCTACACTGACTAAAGGATTCTTAAGAAATACCAAATTAAGATAACCTGAAGATGCCTAAATATGGCGAAATGCGTCGTTGAAAAATAAAAAAAAATTGCAACCAAGACTGTTTTTAACCAATACTGTTTCTGAATAAGAGAAATTTGTTAACATCGAGTATTGATTTAAGTGTCAGGAAGTCGTTTCTGAAAGTATTTGTATGGAGTGTAGCCATTTATGGAAACATGGACGATAAATATTTTAGACAAGAAGAAAATAGAAGGTTTTGAAATGTGGTGCTACAGAAGAATGCTGAAGATTAGATGGGTAGATCACATAACTAATGAGGAGGTATTGAATAGAATTGGGGAGAAGAGGAGTTTGTGGCACAATTTGACTAGAAGAAGGGATCGGTTGGTAGGACATGGAGGCATCAAGGGATCACCAATTTAGTACTGGAGGGCAGGGTGCAGGGTAAAAATCGTAGAGCGAGACCAAGAGATGAATACACCAAGCAGATTCAGAACGATGTAGGCTGCAGTAGGTACTGGGAGATGAAGAAGCTTGCACAGGATAGAGTAGCATGGAGAGTTGCATCAAACCGGTCTCAGGACTAAAGACCACAGCAACAACAACAACAATGAGTCAATACGGAACAACGCTCGGCGGCTCTATGAGAAAGTGTCCTACGGAACAGTGTCCATGGCCTACGCCACGTTGGGACAACACATCCACGTCGCTGGCATCGCCATCCGGTTCCGCTGACCATCCTCGAGGAATCGGCTTCCGAACAGAACTAGCGCTGGGCCTGACACGCCCACCTACTTTGCCAGGACTGGTCCTCCCTTCCACGTCCACGACTTTCCAATCTTACCTGCACATGTCGGACTACGTTTTTATGCCTGGCAGAAGAATACTGTCACCGTTACAAGGTGGTATGGGACTCCAAGTGCCATCGCCACACCTCCAAACTATTATAGTGACGCAATGTCACTGCCTTATGGTTTATATTTACTGGCTCACCGACATAGTTAGACCGCGGAAGGCTGGTGATGCTCTAGTGTACCGTATCACAGAATTAAAAAAAAGAAAACAATGGTCGTGGCCTAGTTGAAGAGCAGCTTCAAGATTAGGCTCTTGTATAGCAGAGACTTGGGAATCGTTTATACTGAAGGAGCTTGTTTGTTTCGTAGGTTGCCCTTTACATGCGACACACCTGTGTAACACAAAGTTAAGTATTTTATTTGTTCATGTTCTAATTAAACCCAATAATACCATATGTTTGAATGCTGTCTAGCGATCCGAGAAAGCAGGTTTCCTTGACACCCTGTATTTGACGACTAGGCTGGATTTAACATGTTGCGTCTTCAAAATGCATTGCCAATAAATCGCATCTTTGGACCCTTTGCTCACAACATTTTCTATGTGTTCTTTCCAATTTAAATTGTTCGTAATTGTAGTTCCTAGGTGTTTATTCGAATTTGCGGCCTTCAGATTAGACTGAAGTTCAGTGGGTTCCTTTTAGCACTCGTGTGGGTCACCTCACATTTATTATTATTTAAGATCAATTTACAATTTTCGCACCATTCAGATATTTTTTTAAAATCGTTTTACAATTTTTCTTGACCTTCTGATGACTTTACTCCACGATAAACGACGCCATTATCTGCAAACAACATAAGACGGTTGCTCCGATTTTCTCCTAAATCAGTTATATAGATAAGCAACAAAATAGGGTCAGTAACACCACCTTGGGAAAAGCTAGACATCATTTCTGTTTTACTCGATGAGTTTCTATCAGTTACTACGAACTGTTAACTCTCTTGCAGGATATCACAAATTTAGTCACTTAACAGAATAAGCACGCAATTTCGCTGCAAGCCGCTTGTAAAGTCTTTGTTGTTTAATCATCAGTCCAAAGACTGGTTTCATGTAACTTTCCCTACTGCTGTATCCTGTGCTGCCTCTTCATCTCCGAGTAACTACTGCAACTTACATCTCTCTGAATCTGCTAAATGTATTCATCTCTTGGTCGCCCTCTATGATTTTTAGCATCCACGCTACCTTCCAGCACTAAATTGGTGAGCCCTTGATACCTCACAATGTGTCCTTCTAACCAATCCAGTCATCAGGTAGTACCACAAATTCCTCTTTTTCACAATTCTACTCAGTATCTTCTCATTACAAATATTTTCAGGAAGGACTTCCTGACACTTAAATCCATATACAAAAAAAGAAGGTTCAAATGTCTCTGACCACTATGGGACTTAACATCTGAGGTCATCAGTCCCCTAGAACTTAGAACTACTTAAACCTAACTAACCTAAGGACATCATACACATCCATGCCCGAGGCAGGATTCGAACCTGCGACAGTAGCGGTCGCACGGTTCCACACTGAAGCACCTAGAACCAAGCCATATTCGATGGTAACAAATTTCTCTTCTTCAGAAACGCTTTTCTGACAATGCACATTTTCCTTCGATCATCATTAGTTTGTTTGCTTTCCTAATAAAAAATCTCATCTACTACGTTGAGTGTCTCGTTGCTAATCCAATTCCTTCAGCATTACCTCATTTAATTCGAGCACATTCCATTTTCCTTGTGTTGCTTTTGCTGATGTTAATCTAATATCCTGCTTTCAAAATACTGTCCATAGTATTCAACTGCTCTTACAAGTCCTCTTCTGTCTTTAGCAGAATTACAATGTCGTCAGCAAAGCTCAAGGTTTGTTTCTTCTTCCTGGACGTCAATTCCTATTCCAATTTTTTTTTCCATTTGCGTTACTGCTTGGTCAGATACAGATTGAACAATACCGGGGATAGGCTAAAACACTGTCTCATTCCCTTCTCAAACACTTCTTCCATCTCAGCCCCTCGACTCTTACAACTGCCATCTGGCTTCTGTACAAATTGTAAATAGCATTTCGCTCCCTGTATTTTTCTCTGCCATCTTTAGAATTTGAAAGAGAGTATTCCAGTCAACATTGACAAATACTTTCTCTAAGTCTACAAATGCTAGAAATGTAGGTCTGCCTTTCCTTAACTTATGTTCTAAGATAAGTCGTAGTGTCAGAATTGCCTCGTGTGATCCAACATTTCTCTGGAATCCAAAGTGATCTTCTGCAAGGTTGGCTCTTTCCAGTTTTTCCTTTCTTCTGTAAAGGATTCGTGTCAATACTTTACAACCGTCACTTTTTGAACTGATAGTTTCGTAATTTCACACCCGTCAGCACCTGATTTCTTTGCAATTGGAATTATTATATTCTTCTTGAATTCTGCCTGTTGCTCAACAGGTGGAGGAGTTTTGTCGTGAGTGGCTCTCCCAAGGCTATTAGTAGCTGTAATTGAATGTTGTCTAGTTCAAAAAATGGCTCTGAGCACTATGGGACTTAACATCTGTGGTCATCAGTACCCTAGAACTTAGAACTACTTAAACCTAACTAACCTAAGGACATCACACACATCCATGCCCGAGGCAGGATTCGAATCTGCGACCGTAGCAGTCGGGCGGCTTGTATTCTAATCCCGTGGTCTTGTTTCGACGTAAGTCTTTCAGTGCTTTATCAAATTCTTCACGCAGTATCATATCTATCTTCTCATCTTCATCCAAGTTCTCTTCTATTTCCGTAATATTGCCCTTAGGCTAGTGTGGTACAGAGTCGAAAGCCTTTTGGAAATATGGATGTAGGGAATCAATTTGATATCCCTTGTCAATAGCGCTCAACACTTCTTGTGTGTAATGAGCTAGTTGTGTTTCACAAAAGCTATGCTTTCTAAATCCGTGTTAACTATGTGTCAATAGACAGTTTCCTTCGACGTAATTCATAATGTTCGAGCACAATATATAATGAGGAGTCAAATAAACTGGTACACTTGCCTAATACCATGTAGGACCCCGGCAGAAGTGCCGCAGCGTAACGTGGTATTGACGTGACTAATATCTGAAGTAGAGCTTGAGGGAAATGACACTATGAATCCTGCAGGGCTGTCCATCAATCCGTAAGACTACGAAGGGTTGGAGATCTCTTCTGAACAGTACGTAGCGAGGCGTCCCAGATATGCTGAATAATGTTCATGTCTGGGGAGTCTGGTGGCCAGCGGAGGTGTTTAAGCGCAGAAGAATGTTCATGGATCAACTCTGCGGTAATTATCGATGTATGGAATGTCGCATTGTCCTGCTGAAATTGTTCAAGTCCGTCGGAATGCACAATGGACATTAATGCATGCAGGTGATCAGATAGGGTGCTTACTTACGCGTCAGAGTCGTATCTATACGTATCAGGGATCCCATATCACTCCAACTGCACATGGCCCACACCACTGCATAGCGTCCACCGTCTTGAGCAGTCCTCTGCTGATATGCAGGATCCATGGATACATAAGGTTGTCTCCATAACTGTATACGTCCGTCCGCTCGATACAATTTGAAACGAGACTCGTCCGACCAGGGAACATGTTTCCAGTCGTCAACAGTCCATTGTCTTGCTGACGAGCCCAGGCGGGCCGTAAAGCTTTGTGTCTTACAGCCATCTAGGATGCACTAGTGGGCCTTCGGCTCCGAAAGCACATATCTATGATGTCTCGTGGAATGGTTTAAATGGCTCTGAGCACTACGGGACTTAACTTCTAAGGTCATCAGTCCCCTAGAACTTAGACCTACTTAAACCTAACTAACCTAAGGACGTCACACACATCCATGCCCGAGGCAGGATTCGAACCTGCTACAGTAGCGGTCTCGCGGCTACAGACTGTAGCGCCTAGAACCGCTCGGCCACCCTGGCCCGCGTTTCGTGGAATGGTTTGCACGCTGCCACTTGTTGATGGTCCAGTATTGAAATCTGCAGCAATTTGCGGAAGGGTTTCACTTCTGTCACGTTGAACGATTCTCTTCAGTCGTCGTTGGTCCCGGTCCTGCAGGATGTTTTCCAGCCGCAGCGATGTCAGAGATTTTATGTTTTACGGGATTCCTGTTATTCACGGCGCACTCGTGAAATTGTCGTACGGGAAAATCCCCACCACATCGCTACCTCGGAGATGCTGTGTCCCAGCGCTCGTGCACCTACTATGACACCACGTTGAAACTCAATTACATGTTGCTAACCTGCCATTGTAGCAGCAGTAACCGGTCTAACAACTGCGTCAGACACTTGTTGCTTTATACAGGCGTTGCCGACGGCAGCACCGTATTCTACCTGTTTACATATCTCTGTCTTTGAATATGCATGCATAGACCAGTTTCCGGGGCGCTTCAGTGTATGTTGTCAAACACACAGTAAGTATGAAATTTTCATTCTACAGCGGAGTGTGCGCTGATATGAAGCTTCCCGGCAGATTAAAACTGTGTGCCGGACCGAGACTCGAACTCGGGACCTTTGCCTTTCGCGGGCAAGTGCTCTACCAACTGAGCTACCCAAGCACGAGTCACACCCCGTCCTCACAGCCTTACTTCTGCCAGTACCTCGTCTCCTACCTTCCAAACTTTACAGAAGCTCTCCTGCGAACCTTGCAGAACTAGCACGCCTGAAAGAAAGGATATTGCGGAGACATGGGCTTAGCCACAGCCTGGGGGATGTTAGGAACTGAGCTACCCAAGCACGACTCACGCCCCGTCCTCACAGCTTTACTTCTGCCAGTACCTCGTCTCCTACCTTCCAAACTTTACAGAAGCTCTCCTGCGAACCTTGCAGAACTAGCACTCCTGAAAGAAAGGATATTGCGGAGACATGGGCTTAGCCACAGCCTGGGGGATGTTTGGAAGGTATGAGACGAGGTACTGGCAGAAGTAAAGCTGTGAGGACGGGCGTGAGTCGTGCTTGGGTAGCTCAGTTGGTAGAGCACTTGCCCGCGAAAGGCAAAGGTCCCGAGTTCGAGTCTCGGTCCGGCACACAGTTTTAATCTGCCAGGAAGTTTCATATCAGCGCACAATCCGCTGCAGAGTGAAAGTCTCATTCTGGAAACATCCCCGAGGCTGTGACTAAGCCATATCTCCGCAATATCCTTTCTTTCATGTGTGCTAGTTCTGCAAGGTTCGCAGGAGAGCTTCTGTAATGTTTGGAAGGTAGGAGACGAGGTACTGGCAGAAGTAAAGCTGTGATGACAGGGCGTGAGTCGTGCTTGGGTAGCTCAGTTGGTAGAGCACTTGCCCGCGAAACGCAAAGGTCGTGAGTTCGAGTCTCGGTCTACCACACAGTTTTAATCTGCCAGGAAGTTTCACGCAGTAAGTAAAATTTCGTTGTCTGCAACCTCTTCGTTTGTTGCAGTTTTAGCGGTCGACTGTGTAAGTAGTTGTCACAGGTATTCGAGGAACGAAGCAGAACGCTTAGCGCTGTTTAGAAGAGGCTCGCTCGAACGCCGTATTAAAATTCCGGGTGACTGCATCGCAATCGAGGGCCTGTGCAGTCCCGGCGAGCTCGGGCCAGTGGGTAATTCGCCACCGGGACGGCGCCTCAGATCCAATCAGTCTGTCGGCGGCAGGACTAGAGGCTGCCACAGCGGCGGCGGCGCCGGGGTCTAATGGAAATCCCGCCGCGCGCCACTGGAGCGTGACGTAGCATCTCGCCAGTCCGTCCCAACCCACCTCATCCCCTCCTGTCCCATCACGCCCCCTCCCAGCCGCTTGTTTCGCTGGCAGCAACGATTCCGCGAGCACGGCTGCTCCCGAGACGCGCAATTCAGCCGGAAACCGCGAGAGGCAAACTCCAGTTGCGGAGGCGGCTTCGTCTGCGCGCGCCTGATGAGGCGCGCAGAGTTCCGAAACGGCAGGTACTCCGCCCAGCGGGATTTCCAGTTTGCGGAACACGAGCTCTCTAATCCGTGACGTAATTGGGGCATCCCGTCCTTTTCCATTGCGACTGCAAGGAATCGAGAGTAGTCCCGTTCCGACAGAAGCAATTTCTGGAAAGGTTTAGGATGAATATATATGGCGAAATTGGTCAAAAAGTGACATTTTCAGATTACTATGTCTTAATGATATTGTAATAATATTGACCTCTCCTGAATAATTTGATGCATCATTCGTCAACTAATTCCAATTGGAAGTGTAGTTTCTATTATTTCAAAGTTAATAGTGCAAGTGGAAGAAAATACATTCACTCTTGTAATGGTACTTGAATTACGTAACCATTATGGCAGCTCAGCTGAACCTCTTGATACCAGCAGTACTCTACCGTGTTTCTGTAAAGTAGTTAACATGTTTCTGAGACAACATTCAGATTTGATTTCATTAATGTAGAGATACTTTGATACATCGATATGTTTATATTGCTATGATGTTATTCTTATGTGAATTCTCTCTTTTGTCACTATGACCTTTGACATACTTGTAACTCTGATTTTTGGGCGCGTAAGCGATTATTAGTTAATTACTTGTTAGAGAGTCGGACCTTGAAAAGGTCAACTCTTGCACGTCATGTTGGAAAGACGCATATTGTAGTCCGCTTATAAAATGTGAACTTTAACAGCGAGGAAGATGTTTTCAAGTATGTTTTGTATTGTGAAGTGATGTTTTGTGTGTTACGTGATATTGCAACAAAAGCAATAAAAAGGAAGTGTAAATTAAATTCGAAGTGCTGATTATTTTTTTACATCACAATTGTGCTAACTTTCAAAGTTTTAATCTTCAAGAATGGAGTGTGAAACACATCTATAAAACTTTTGAATATAGCAGAAAAAAAGCCTAGGCCTCTTTGCATTCGGGCTTGGAATCATCAACACCTAGATTTTCGACGATTCAGCCATGATTTTACAACGAGACTAGCGTGGGAAACACGAATAGATAATTGCCTAGTTTATTCATTCTTACATGAAATGATTTTATTAACTGTGCTCTAATGACACCTGCCACATAATAACTTTGTTGTTGCCCGAAAATACAGTATTTAGCAGCGTGAGCAACACCACAATCATTATTAAATTTTGACCTTTGTTGTGGTAGGGTTGTTAGACTCTGCACTGACTTCCTTAATTATCTCTATCTCTGGAACTATTCAATTCAGAACAGTTTTCTGCTATGTAATCCTTGAACTGATTTTAATGTTCGTTTTAAGATCTAATGGAATCAATGTGTAGACAGAAATGGCAGTATTGCACCAGCATTTTGTGGAGACTCTAAATGTTAAAGAAAGACTTAGAGACAAAAACATTGATTAACCCAGCAGTAATATGGAACGGCAATAAGAAACAACACACATGACCTACAAGGGATGAAAGAGTAGTGTGGGCTACATTATTCCACAAATTATCATCTGAAGATACACCTGTACATTGTATTTGCCCAGCTGGTGCTGATTCATGGTGCAGGAATGCAAAACTCAGGCAGCGGGTACAGATTGACAATTTAGGCACAAAAATAGCATAGCATCTGCAGTGATGGAAGCTATTAAACTGATATATAGGGCATAACTCATCCTGACATTCTTTCCAAACGTCTTCATGATCAAACAAATAGCCCTAATGAGTCTCTCAATAACGTCCTTTGGACCTACTTCCAAAAAAATGTCTTCGTAGGAATGAAAACTCTATGCTTGTTGTTTGTGACGCCGCAATAATGTTGGTAATATGGGAAGAATCAGGGTACTAGAGAAACTTGGTATCACTCCAGGAGCCAACAAACAGCAAGCCTTCCAGTGAATGGACCGACTTAGGCTCATGAAAGCCCAGTGTGCAGCCGAGGAAATGACTAAAGAAGCAAGCGGTAGAAAAAGAAAGAACCTTTTAGGTGTGCAGGGTGATCAAGAACAGGATCCAGGTAGTGCTGATTATGGACTTCGCTGGTTCTAGGAGCTAACATGCCTCTATATGTGGGTTAATATAAAATGGAACGCTTACACGATTTTCTGAAAAGATTTTTTAAAAATATTTCAGCCATTATCTCAGGAACTATTACATGTACGTGTATCTAATTTTACACTGTGTACCTCTTAGTACACTTCTGCTGCTGAACCCTCAAAACAGTACTATCTATAATGGTTTTTTATTCACAAAAGCAAAAGGGGTCTAAAAAAATTAACGTAGATTATTAAAAATCATAACCAACTAATTATTTGTCTGTATATTATGATTCTGTTCCAGTAATCAGAAGAGTAGTCAAACTATAACTCCCAAAAATTTCAGATCTCTATGTGTCAAAAGTTCTGAGGTAATGCATCATAAGTATTATCAGTTTAACACTCTAGGTATAGGATCACTGTAGTACCCTTAAGACTGACAGCACTGTACTTTAGGTAATATCACTGTGAGAATTGTAGTGATAGAAATAGCCACAAGGGCTATTCGGGTCCACAGCTCGTGGTCGTGCGGTAGCGTTCTTGCATCTCGCGCCCGGGATTCGATTCCCGGTGGGGTCAGGGAATTTCTCTGCCTCGTGATGACTGGGTGTTGTGTGATTTCCTTAGGTTAGTTAGGTTTAAGTAGTTCTAAGTTCTAGGGGACTGATGACCATAGATGTTAAGTCCCATAGTGCTCAGAGCCATTTGAACCATTTTTGGTTAGTCGGGAAGCAAGGTCTGCTAGCTAACGAAATGGAAACCACAGCGAAAAAAAAAGTTTTGTTGCAAAGTTAGCTAATCTTTCCAGCTACTACTCTATGAGGTGCATTCAAATTCTACGGCCTCTGATTTTTTTTCTCCGGACTGGAAGGAGGTAGAAACATTAGCGTTGTTTTAAAATGAGGCTGCATTCATTGTCAATACGTCCCAGAGATGGCAGCACCGTACAGCAGATGGAATTTTACCGCCAGCGGCGAGAATGAGAACTGTTTTAAATACTTAAAATGGCGACGTTTTCCTTACTTGAACAGCATGCAATCATTCGTTTTCTGAATTTGCGTGGTGTGAAACCAATTGAAATTCATCGACAGTTGAAGGAGACATGTTGTGATGGTGTTATGGATGTGTCGAAAGTGCGTTTGTGGGTGCGACAGTTTAATGAAGGCAGAACATCGTGTGACAACAAACCGAAACAACCTCGGGCTCGCACAAGCCGGTCTGACGACATGATCGAGAAAGTGGAGAGAATTGTTTTGGGGGAACGCCGAATGACTGTTGAACAGATTGCCTCCATAGTTGGCATTTCTGTGGGTTCTGTGCACACAATCCTGCATGACGACCTGAAAATGCGAAAAGTGTCATTCAGGTGGGTGCCACGAATGCTGACGGACGACCACATGGCTGCCCGTGTGGCATGTTGCCAAGCAATGTTGATGCGCAACGACAGCATGAATGGGACCTTCTTTTCGTCGGTTGTGACAATGGATGAGACGTGGATGCCATTTTTCAATCCAGAAACAAAGCGCCAGTCAGCTCAATGGAAGCACACAGATTGACCGCCACCAAAGAATTTCGGGTAACCACCAGTGCTGAAAAAATGATGGTGTCCATGTTCTGGGACAGCGAGGGCGTAATCCTTACCCATTGCGTTCCAAAGGGCACTACGGTAACAGGTGCATCCTACGAAAATGTTTTGAAGAAAAAATTCCTTCCTGGACTGCAACAAAAACGTCCGGGAAGGGCTGTGCGTGTGCTGTTTCACCAAGACAACGCACCCGCACATCGAGCTAACGTTACGCAACAGTTTCTTCGTGATAACAACTTTGAAGTGATTCCCCATGCTCCCTACTCACCTGACCTGGCTCCTAGTCACTTTTGGCTTTTTCCAACAATGATAGACACTCTCCGTGGCCGCACATTCACCAGCCGTGCTGCTATTGCCTCAGCGATTTTCCAGTGGTCAAAACAGACTCCTAAAGAAGCCTTCGAACTACGCTACGCCGGTCCCAAGCCAGGGGCCTCACCATACAAGAGGTGAGGAAGGAGGAGGGGGAGGAGTAACAACCTCGTTAAAAAACCAAGGTTCACCTGGCCCGGGTGATAGCACCTTGTAAGGGCTCCTTGCTAGGACTACAGTGAAGACCTCAACGGTAGTGTAGGCGGAGGGAATACTTCTCGGTACGGCGGAACTAGTGGATGAGGCAACCAAAGACAAAAATCCACTTGGCGTCTGTCTTGAAACAAGCGGCTGAGTGGTCAGCGTCTGTCCACCAGTGGTGCGGCTGAAAACCATTCCTCGGAGCTAATAACCTCGAGTAGAATCCTTAGGGGACTTGTTCCCCTAACCCAACAAACAATCAACAATGGATACGCACCTTGTAAGAGATTTTACCCCAGGGAGTAACCAATCTCCAATTTCTAAGGAAATTGAAAGTAGGCATTCGGATTCTGGGGGCCTACAGCAATGTGCAAAGGATGAGTTGGATCATCCTGAAACCTGCCTTAAGCAAGCAACAAATAAAATTAAACACAAAAATATAAACTACTTGGCAACGTTCAACGTAAACTCACTTCTAAAAATAGGAAAACTTAAAACGTTAATAAATTTTATAAAACAGAATAATATAATGATAACTGCACTCCAAGAAACAAGGTATACTGATGAACATTCATTTGATTCAGAGGGATTCAGAATCTTCAAATGGAAGCCAGGAAAAAGAGTTATGAAGAATGTACCCCAATTTGGAACAGGATTCATTGTAAACCAAAATATATTAAACTCGATAGTAGAATTTAAATCTGTCAATGAAAGGCTTTCAACATTAACCTTCAAATCAGTAAACAAACTGTATACCATTGTAAACTCACATGCACCAACAAATGAGAAAAACAGACCCAAAAAGAACAAACAGAAATTTTTTGGCAGGAACTGTCAAACACCTTAGACCAGATTTCATCCAAAAACACAATAATATTGTTGGGAGACTTTAATGCTCAAATCGGCAAAGAACGTCATCACCAATTCATAGTAGGCAAATTCCCTGCACATAAAAGAACCAATGCAAATGGAGAAAGACTTATTAGTTTATGCAGAGAACATGACATAGTTCTAAAGTCTACATATTTCAAAAAACTCCCTAGAAAACTAACTACATGGGTATCCCCGAATCCAGTCTGTGGGGAGAAACAACTTGACAATGTTGCTATAAGCATACTGTCTGCATCAGAGATACTCAATGTAAAAGTTGCTAAGAGTGCAAGTTTAGATTCAGATCACTATCTATCTGTCGTTAAATTCAAAATTAGACCAATATATGAAAGAAAGAGCGAATATCAACCTAAAAAGTTTGACACTCAGAAATTAACCAAGGAACACAATTTCAGGACACTTTTGGAAAAGAAAACACCTAAAACATGGGAACAACTTCAAAAATATATAGTACAGACAGCAATAGAAACCATTCTCCTTACCAAAAAATGGAAACATGCCTGGAGGAATGGTGAGTGTGACAAACTAATCCTAACAAGACAACGAGCTTGGAACATTTGGAATGCCAACAAAAATGATAAAAATAGGAACTCCCTAAAAGAAGCCCGGAAGCAAGCTTCAAAAGGCCTTAAAAAGATCCAAGTTCAATACATAAATGACCAACTAGCATCAATAGACTCCAACTTCAAACAGAACAATGCTAGGGACTTTTACAAAACCTTCAAAAGTAACTTAAAGAAATACTCTCCTCTAGTCTATTTTTCACGGACCCAAAAACGCAGAAAACTGCATACAATAGCATAGAGAACTGCAGAATACTTGCTGAATATTTTGAAGAACTACATAACTGTTATCCACCGAAAGAAAAATTTAATTTCAATATTGTAAACCCAACACCACCAGACTCCAAGCCGCCAACCACAGAAGAAATAAAAGAAATCATAAAAGAGCTTAAAATAATAAAGCCCCTGGAGAGGATAATATAGTTGCTGAACTATGGAAGTACGCTAGTGACAACATGATACAGTGTCTATCAGAAATACTAAAAGAAATCTGGACAACACAGAGATTACCACCAGACTGGACATCTGCACTAATACGTCCACTACATAAAAAAGGGAAGAAAACAGATCCTAGCAATTATAGGGGAATCTCCCTCTTACCAGTGACCTATAAGATCTTGTCTAAGGCGCTCTTAAAAAGAGCAGAAGAGATACTTGACAAAGAGCTAGGAGAGTATCAGGCTGGATTTAGGAAGGGAAGGTCATGTGCAGAACAAATACTAAATTTAAAGAACATAATAGAAATGAGGAAAATCAGGAACTTAAAATATGTAATTTTGTGGATTTTAAAAAAGCCTATGATTCAATTGACAGAAATACACTGCTTGATATCTTAAAAGAATTGGGACTCGATGCTAAAACAAATGCAATAATTAAAGGTACTTTGACAAATACAAAATCGAAAGTAAAATTTAGGGGATAGCTCTCAAAATCGTTTGAAATAAAGTCAGGTGTTCGACAGGGAGATGGTCTGTCACCTCTGCTTTTCAATTGTGTCTTGGAGAAGGTAGTTCGAGAATGGAGGAATGCCATCAATAAAAAAGGGATTCAACTAGGGAGAAATACAAACAAGATCACTGTCGACTGTTTAGCCTTCGCAGATGACATGGCATTGATTACAGATTCACTAGACAATGCCCAAGAACAAATAAGAGAACTACAAAAACAAGCAGCCAAAGTAGGACTACAAATATCCTATGAAAAAACAAAGTTTATGACAAACATCTGTGATGCTCGTCAAAATATTGCAGTTGACAACAACACAATACACAAAACAGATTCCTTTAAATACCTAGGAGAGTGGATTACATACAATGCCAAAGAAAAGATAGCTATATAAACTAGAGTGCACAAAGTGGAAAGAGTGTTTCATATGACCAAAAACGTTTATAATAAAAAATCCTTGTCCTGGAACACGAAATTAAGACACTACCAAGCAGTGGCCGGACCTGAAGCTCTCTATGCGGCAGAAACACTTAAACTAACAAGAAATGGAGATCTTGAGAAACTAGAGAAGGTCGAAAGAAGAATTTTAAGGAAAATACTGGGAGCTAAAAGAAACGATAATGCTGAATACAGGTTAAGACCAAACAGAGAGCTATATCTGAAAACGGAGAAACTAACTGATGTAATGAGGAAGAGGAGACTATAGTTTTTTGGACATATATTCAGAATGGATAACAACAGACTAACCACACGGACATTCACATTACTCAATAGCTACAAATCCAAGCCAGCATGGTTCATAGAGACTGAAAAGGACATTCAAAATGCTGGAGTTACAATAGACGCAATAGAAAACAGAACACATTTCAGAAAGGCAGTTCAAAAGGCAGAATTTCAGGAAAGAAAGAAAATAACTAGACGAAAGTGGACTCAAGAAGAAAGGGAACAACACTCTAAAAGGATGAAGGAAATTTGGAAACTGAAGAAATCTAATACAATGAAGAGTAGCCAAAGTTGATTCATCGTACCCTCCAAATGGGTTATTCGAAAAAAAAAAAAAAAAAAAAGACCTTCGCTGCTGCCATGTAATCATGGCGTCATCGTTGTGAAAAATGTGTACATCTGCAGGGCGATTACGTCGAGAAGTAACGCCAGTTTCATCGATTTCGGGTGAGTAGTTAATTAGAAAAAAAATCGGAGGCCTTAGAACTTGAATGCACCTCGTACATAGTCGGCGCTCCAATTGAGACATTTGTCGAAGCATTGTACCACCTTTCCAGTATTCTCGTCATAGAAGGCAGCCGCGTATGTTTTCTACCAATTCTCACGCCGATCCTCTCCTTTTTGTCTGTGCGAAAAGGTTGTCTTCAAAACCAATGGTGCCGGCCGAGCGGCTCTGGGCGCTTCAGTCTGGAACCGCGCGACCGCTTCGGTCGCAAGTTCGAATCCGGCCTCGGGCATGGTTGTGTGTGATGTCCTTAGGTTAGTTAGGTTTAAGTAGTTCTAAGTTCTAGGGGAGTGATGACCTCAGATGTCCCATAGAGCTCAGAGCCATTTGAAAGCCAATGGTTGAGATGAAAATCAAAGGGAGCTAATTTTGGGCTGTATGTTGGGTGACCAAACACTTCCCACTGATATCGCTGCAGGAGCGTCCTTATTCCCTCTGCAGTGTGCAGCCGAGAAATGTCATGAAGAAAGAAATGCATGACAATTACGTTGTGTGGGCTGCATGAAATCAGGCGTAATCTCCCGCAAGCACTGATACTCGGCGAGAAACACTATTTTCCAGCCATCTTTACATGCTCAGTGTGCGCTCAGAACTGGAAAGAGTGATGTGACATGGTTGTTAGATATACCAGAGGCACTGTGCTACACATCTATGCAAAGCTTCGTCGGGTTTTCACTGTGTTTCCATTTCACTATCGATCGGAGCTTACTTTACACATATCCTTGGAACATTGAAATCTGCATCCACTGCAAGCCATTATGATGTTTGCAGCTAGCATGCTACGTAAACTCATATTTCCTGACAAACAAGGATACAAACATGTCACTGAGCAGTTCACTAAAAGAACATTGAAAAGGGGAGTCATTAGGTAAATCCATGATTCAAATATGGTACATAAGACAAAGAAAGATGACTCACTACGGACGAATTATCCGAAATGACCGTAAATTGGTAGACATGACGTACATGTACGCAGAAACAAATTATTACTATTTCAGAAAAACTAAACAATTTATCCAACAGAAAGAGCTTCACAACTTGAGAAAATCAATAACGCGATGGTCCACCTCTGGGCATTATGCAAGCAGTGATTGACAGATATCTTGAAGGATATAGTGGCATACTCTGTCCAATTGTCGTGAAAATCCAAACTTTCTGAACTGGGAAGCGACCCGATGACGTAGCTGGCCATGGTTATCTTTGGAAAGCACAAACAGTAGAATCTCTCTCAGGGTGCAGGAGGGCATAATCTTCCTGAAGTGCAACTGCAGGATAACGGTGCGAATAATATCATCGATTTACGGCTGTCTCGGATGACAACCGAAGTAAAAGAGTTCGGCTGAATTCGAGCCAACGCATTATGTGGAGGTAAACATATACTCAGATTCGCTTTTATAATACGTATGAACGCGTTTACTACTGATGGCCTTGGGAGAGCCAGTCATGACAAAACTCTACCATCTGGTGAGCAAGATGTATGAGACAGGCGAAATACCCACAGACTTCAAGAAGAATATAATAATTCCAATCCCAAAGAAAGCAGGTGTTGACAGATGTGAAAATTACCGAACTATCAGTTTAATAAGTCACAGCTGCAAAATATTAACGCGAATTCTTTACAGACGAATGGAAAAACTGGTAGAAGCGGACCTCGGGGAAGATCAGTTTGGATTCCGTAGAAATGTTGGAACACGTGAGGCAATACTAACCTTACGACTTATCTTAGAAGAAAGATTAAGAAAAGGCAAACCTACGTTTCTAGCATTTGTAGACTTAGAGAAAGCTTTTGACAATGTTAACTGGAATACTCTCTTTCAAATTCCGAAGGTGGCAAGGGTAAAATACAGGAGCGGAAGGCTATTTACAATTTGTACAGAAACCAGATGGCAGTTATAAGAGTCGAGGGGCATGAAAGGGAAGCAGTGGTTGGGAAAGGAGTGAGACAGGGTTGTAGCCTCTCCCCGATGTTATTCAATCTGTATATTGAGCAAGCAGAAAAGGAAACAAAAGAAAAATTCGGAGTAGGTATTAAAATTCATGGAGAAGAAGTAAAAACTTTGAGGTTCGCCGATGACATTGTAATTCTGTCAGAGACAGCAAAGGACTTGGAAGAGCAGTTGAACGGAATGGACAGTGTCTTGAAAGGAGGATATAAGATGAATATCAACAAAACCAAAACGAGGATAATGGAATGTAGTCAAATTAAATCGGGTGATGCTGATGGGATTAGATTAGGAAATGAGACACTTAAAGTAGTAAAGGAGTTTTGATATTTAATGAGTAAAATAACTGATGATGGTCGAAGTAGAGAGGATATAAAATGTAGACTGGCAATGGCAAGGAAATCGTTTCTGAAGAAGAGAAATTTGTTTACATCGAGTATAGATTTAAGTGTCAGGAAGTCGTTTCTGAAAGTATTTGTATGGAGTGTAGCCATGTATGGAAGTGAAACATGGACGATAAATAGTTTGGACAAGAAGAGAATAGAAGCTTTCGAAATGTGGTGCTACAGAAGAATGCTGAAGATAAGGTGGGTAGATCATGTAACTAATGAGGAGGTATTGAATAGGATTGGGGAGAAGAGAAGTTTGTGGCACAACTTGACTAGAAGAAGGGATCGGTTGGTAGGACATGTTCTGAGGCATCAAGGGATCACAAATTTAGCATTGGAGGGCAGCGTGGAGGGTAAAAATCGTAGAGGGAGACCAAGAGATCAATACACTAAGCAGATTCAGAAGGCTGTAGGTTGCAGTAGGTACTGGGAGATGAAGAGGCTTGCACAGGATAGAGTGGCATGGAGAGCTGCATCAAACCAGTCTCAGGACTGAAGACCACAACAACAACAACATGAACGCGTCTAGCAACTGCAGCAGAATTCTAAAACGTTAAGTCCTTCTTTAGAGTAGTTTTCCTTCTCGGTAACAAAGAAAACTACGTACAGAGACAATAATATTATATGAGGTGCACAATTTTGGTTAACTTTGACGAATTCAGCTCTGATGCTCCTAGGCAGAGGGGTAAGTAGCACGGTCATTGCGAGGTTAGAGAATGTGAGACGGGGAACATTTATTGCTTTCTTCCAGTGTTGGAAACTCTCAAGTTCACGTGACCCGTGTCGATCAGCTGCTATGGTATACAATCGTATAGGTAAGTACAATTACTGTTATTAATTGTTTAGTCGCACACCCGTGGCGTAAAGTTTTAGAAAATATAATGGTACAAGAGAGACAGTTCTGACGTTGTGGTTGATAATGGAAGCTAGCATGAAGAAAAATCAATAGCCGTTCATGGAGAAAGCGTTCCACGATGTAAAATTGTGCAAGATATTCGAAATTCTGAGGGCCATAGGGGTGAATTACAGCGAAAGACGAATAATAGTGATTATGTACAAGAACCAGGAGGGAACAGTATAAGAGCAAGAACGAAGTGCTCGGATGAAGAGTTTAAGACAGGGATGCAATCTTTTGCCCCTACTGTTCAGTCTACACATCGAGGAATGTTGATGGATGACGTTAAAATTCAAGGAAAAAGGATATCAGTTTGCCGTGGCATACGGAGCTCCATCGCAGTCTTTAACACTGGTAGCATGCCGCGACAGCGTGGACGTGAACCGTATGTGCAGTTGACGGACTTTGAGCGAGGGCGTATAGTGGGCATGCGGGAGGCCGGGTGGACGTACCGCCGAATTGCTCAACACGTGGGGCGTGAGGTCTCCACAGTACATCGATGTTGTCGCCAGTGGTCGGCGGAAGGTGCACGTGCCCGTCGACCTGGGACCGGACCGCAGCGACGCACGGATGCACGCCAAGACCGTAGGATCCTACGCAGTGCCGTAGGGGACCGCACCGCCACTTCCCAGCAAATTAGGGACACTGTTGCTCCTGGGGTATCGGCGAGGACCATTCGCAACCGTCTCCATGAAGCTGGGCTACGGTCCCGCACACCGTTAGGCCGTCTTCCGCTCACGCCCCAACATCGTGCAGCCCGCCTCCAGTGGTGTCGCGACAGGCGTGAATGGAGGGACGAATGGAGACGTGTCGTCTTCAGCGATGAGAGTCGCTTCTGCCTTGTTGCCAATGATGGTCGTATGCGTGTTTGGCGCCGTGCAGGTGAGCGCCACAATCAGGACTGCATACGACCGAGGCACACAGGGCCAACACCCGGCACCATGGTGTGGGGAGCGATCTCCTACACTGGCCGTACACCACTGGTGATCGTCGAGGGGACACTGAATAGTGCACGGTACATCCAAACCGTCATCGAACCCATCGTTCTACCATTCCTAGACCGGCAAGGGAACTTGCTGTTCCAACAGGACAATGCACGTCCGCATGTATCCCGTGCCACCCAACGTGCTCTAGAAGGTGTAAGTCAACTACCCTGGCCAGCAAGATCTCCGGATCTGTCCCCCATTGAGCATGTTTGGGACTGGATGAAGCGTCGTCTCACGCGGTCTGCACGTCCAGCACGAACGCTGGTCCAACTGAGGCGCCAGGTGGAAATGGCATGGCAATCCGTTCCACAGGACTACATCCAGCATCTCTACGATCGTCTCCATGGGAGAATAGCAGCCTGCATTGCTGCGAAAGGTGGATATACACCGTACTAGTGCCGACATTGTGCATGCTCTGTTGCCTGTGTCTATGTGCCTGTGGTTGTGTCTGTGTGATCATGTGATGTATCTGACCCAAGGAATGTGTCAATAAAGTTTCCCCATCCTGGGACAATGAATTCACGGTGTTCTTATTTCAATTTCCAGGAGTGTACAAGATTAATTGCACTATACAAACAATCAATGTTTTAAAATAATAATAAGTGAAATAGCTCAACAACATACCATTTTAATTTAGCGCACAGAGTATACGCATCTCTCATCTCACGTGAGTGTGCATTCTGTTTTCTACCAGACACTCGATCTCCTCACAGACAATGTATTTTCTAAAATTGAATCTTTACTTAACAAGGAATTAAGTAAAGAGGCATGCATGAATCGTATAAGAGATGAAAGCGGTAGGATACATCCTGCAGAACAGAGATTGTCTTGTGTGGGATAAAACATTAACAGTTAAATTTAATGTAAATTGAATTCAACACATGTTTTACGTTACCAGATTAAAATGAAACATAACACATCTACACCAAACAAGCAGACTGTTGGTGCTTAGTATGGACGGCTAAGTAATCAGAGAAGTTAATTAAATTTCTCGCCTCAAGGGCCTTCAGATCTTTTAATATGTCCGAGGAACGCGAACCGCGTATTAAAGGAGACACTCACACTCTCCATATACACACTAACACTACACGGAAGAAGGAAACGATACTAGAAGTGTATAACATGCGCTACAACACGCACAAAGAAGTTAAAGGTCTGTTCCAACGGTCTAAAGTCACCCGGAAAATATATCTGTGGGTCTAAATGAAAGCTACGATGCGAAATGTAATTCGGATCGACAGCACAAATTCACATACGTAAATCATTACGGATGAATCTAACACCGATCAAAGCAGAACCACGTAGCCCGAGCCACAGAAAGCCAAACCAAGAAATATAACAAATTCCGGAACGTTGGTTCGTTTACGAAAGATAGTTCACTCAAAAGTAAATTATTCTTAAACCACTGCAAGCTAGAGCTGACGCCGAGAGCTGAAGACTCTCGATGCCGTTTTTGAAGACGTGGAACCGAGTGAACCAAGGCACACAGTAATGTAATAGAAAATGCTGAACACAAATGGAAAGTAACGAACGGCAGGCTGAAAACAAGCAAATAAACGCATGCTCAAACACATTCACAATGATAACAATTAATACCAATTGTAATCAAGCACAGTCCTCACACCGTCTCCCCATACTTCCAAGACCTGAGTGAACAAAGCTTGTATTTATGAACCTGAATTATTACCAAACTATCGTTCCATATACCGGGTAATATACTAAGCATGATTATCGTATGTCTGAAGCGGCGAAAGATCGCTGAAGACTTCAACTAATGTGAACTTGGCCGCCCGGCTAGCTACGTGGTCTAGCGCGCTGCTTCCCAAGTGATAAGGTGTCCCGGTTCCTGGCACGAATCCGCCCGACGGATTTACCAGGTGGATTTATGTCGAGGTCTGGCGTTGCAGCCAACTGCCTCGGCGCATGCGGGCTTGTGTCCTTTATTCCACCTCAGTTACACTATGTCGATGATTGCTGCATAAACACTGTCTTCACGTACGTGTACAGCTTAATTACTCTACCACGCATTTGGGGTTACACTCGTCTGGTATGAGACGTTCCAGGTATTGGGGAGGGGGGGGGGGGCACTGGGGACCGAACCGTACAATAACCCTGGGTTCGATGTTGGGCGGCGGTGTGGTGGATGGACTGCTCTGGCCTGTTGTGGGGTTGTGAACCACTGAGGGCTACACCGGGACGAGGCGTCTCCATCGTTTCTAGATCCCCAGTTCAATACACAATACACACACAATGTGAACATACACAAATTCAGAAACTATATTCAGCTGGGAAGGAAGACATAGGTACAAAGAACGTAGCTGCGAAGAAACCATGGGTAACAGAAGAAATACTTCAGTTGATTGATGAAAGGAGGAAGTACAAACATGTTCCGGGAAAATGAGGAATACAGAAATACAAGTCGCTGAGGAATGAAATAAATAGGAAGTGCAGGGAAGCTAAGACGAAATGGCTGCATGAAAAAATGTGAAGACATGGAAAAAGATATGATTGTCGGAAGGACACACTCAGCATACAGGAAAGTCAAAACAACCTTTGGTGACATTAAAAGCAACGGTGGTAACATTAAGAGTGCAACGGGAATTCCACTGTTAAATGCAGAGGAGAGAGCAGATAGGTGGAAAGAATACATTGAAAGCCTCTATGTGGGTGAAGATTTGTCTGATGTGATAGAAGAAGAAACAGGAGTCGATTTAGAAGAGATAGGGGATCCAGTATTAGAATCGGAATTTAAAAGATCTTTGGAGGACTTACGGTCAAATAAGGCAGAAGGGATAGATAACATTCCATCAGAATTTCTAAAATCATTGGGGGAAGTGGCAACAAAACGACTATTCACGTTGGTGTGTAGAATATATGAGTCTGGCGACATACCATCTGACTTTCGGAAAAGCATCATCCACACAATTCCGAAGACGGCAAGAGCTGACAAGTGCGAGAATTATCGCACAATCAGCTTAACAGCTCATGCATCGAAGCTGCTTACAAGAATAATATACAGAAGAATGGAAAAGAAAATTGAGAATGCGCTAGGTGACGATCAGTTTGGCTTTAGGAAAAGTAAAGGGACGAGAGAGGCAATTCTGATGTTACGGCTAATAATGGAAGCAAGGCTAAAGAAAAATCAAGACACTTTCTCAGGATTTGTTTACCTGGAAAAAGAGTTCGACAATATAAAATGGTGCAAGCTGTTCGAGATTCTGAAAAAGGTAGGGGTAAGCTATAGGGAGAGACGGGTCATATACAATATGTACAACAACCAAGAGGGAATAATAAGAGTGGACGATCAAGAACGAAGTGCTCGTATTAAGAAGGGTGTAAGACAAGGCTGTAGCCTTTCGCCCCTACTCTTCAATCTGTACATCGAGGAAGCAATGATGGAAATAAAAGAAAGGTTCAGGAGTGGATTTAAAATACAAGGTGAAAGGATATCAATGATGCGATTCACTGATGACATTGCTATCCTGAGTGAAAGGGAAGAAGAATTAAATGATCTGCTGAACGGAATGAACAGTCTAATGAGTACACAGTATGGTTTGAGAGTAAATCGGAGAAAGACGAAGGTAATGAGAAGTAGTAGAAATGAGAACAGCGAGAAACTTAACATCAGGATTGATGGTCACGAAGTCAATGAAGTTAAGGAATTCTGATACCTAGGCAGTAAAATAACCGATGACGGACGGAGCAAGGAGGACATCAAAAGCAGACTCGCTATGGCAAAAAAGGCATTTCTGGCCAAGAGAAGTCTACTAATATCAAATACCGGCCTCAATTTGAGGAAGAAATTTCTGAGGATGTACGTATGGAGTACTGCATTGTATGGTAGTGAAACATGGACTGTGGGAAAACCGGAACAGAAGAGAATCGAAGTATTTGAGATGTGGTGCTATAGACGAATGTTGAAAATTAGGTGGACTGATAAGGTAAGGAATGAGGAGGTTCTACGCAGAATCGGAGAGGAAAGGAATATGTGGAAAACACTGATAAGGAGAAGGGACAGGATGATAGGACATCTGCTAAGACATGGTACTAGAGGGAGCTGTAGAGGGCAAAAACTGTAGACAGAGATTGGAATACGTCAAGCAAATAGTTGAGGACGTAGGTTGTAAGTGCTACTCTGAGATGGTTAGCACAGGAAAGGAATTCGTGGCGGGCTGCATCAAACCAGTCAGTAGACTGATGACCAAAAAAAAAAAAAAATTCAGCTACTACAAGGCAGTTTCTAAGAGCAGCCTGACCAAGCAAATTTCAAGCACCGATTGACCAGCAGCCTGACAAAATCGGGATCCGCACACGGGTAGCGGAAGTTGTCAGAAAACATCCTTACAGCGCCCTGGGAACTTAAGCACAGTTGCTCTTCGACCGAAAGGAACGAATACTCTTCGGTAGTCTCTAAGCTTACACCAAAGCTGGCTACATTGTCACTGTAGCAGACAAGGAATTTACTCTCAGACTAGGCATCTTAAAAACAATATACGTGCGCATATGCTTACTCTGTCATTGTATGATTGGAGCAATGGGTAAGCAGAGTAGTGTTAAAATACACACTGAGGTGACAAAAGTCATGGGATATGTCATAATATCGTGTACGACCTCCTTTTGCCGCGAGCAGTGCAGTAACTCGAAGTGGCATGGACTCAACAAGTAGTATGAAGTCGCCTGCAGAAATATTGAGCCATGCTTCGTCCATAATTGCGAAAGTGTTGCCGGTGCAGGATTTTGCGCAAGATCTGACATCTCCATTATGCCCCATGAATGTTCGATGCCATTAATGTGGGGCGATTTGTGTGGCCAAATCGTTCGCTCTAGTTCTGTAGATCAATTTTGGCTCGCTGACATGGTGCATTATCATCCATAAAAATTCCATCGTTGTTTGGCAACATGAAGTCCATGAATGGCTGCTAATGGTCTCCAAGTAAAAGAACTTAACCATTTTCAGCCAACGATCGACTCAGTTGGACCATAGGACCCAATCCATTATATGTAAACACAGTCCACGCCATTATGCAGCCGGTCAGTGTGGCCGTGCGGTTCTAGGCGCTTCAGTTTGGAACCTCGTCACTACTACAGTCGCAGGTTCGAATCCTGCCTCGGGCATGAATGTGTGTGATGTCCTTAGGTTAGTTAGGTTTAAGTAGTTCTAAGTTCTAGGGGGCTGATGACCATAGTGCTCAGAGCCATTTAGCCGTTATGCAGCCACCACCAGCGTGCACAGTGTCTCGTTGACAACTTGGGTCCATGGCTTCGTAGGATCTGCGTCAGACTGGAATCCTACTACCAGGTCTTATCAATTGATCCCTCTGATCAGAACACGATTTTACGGTTGTCTAAGGTCCAACCAGTACTGTCACGAACCTAGCAGCGGCGTTGCAGGCGACGTCGTGCTGTTAACAACGGCACTCGCGTCGGTCCTCTGCCGCCATAGCCCATTTACCCCAAATAGCGAAGATGATGAGAATGACACTCGTCGAAATGTGGCCGATTTTCGACGCAGCTACACGGATGGAAGCCCGAGAAGTTTTCATCAGCAGTACACACCTGGAAAGCCTACATTCACCTATGTGGCAGGTTTCATTGTCATTTGTACCTAATTTCCCTGATTTGGCACGAAAATTTAAACAGGGTGGTTCGTAACTTCTCAGGTGTCGTTTGAAAGATTGGTAATAGTCTCTGGATTTGTTTTGAGTGAAGTACACCTGTATTCGTTGAAGGGATAGTCTTTCATACAGTCTCTTTTCGTTTCTGATTGTGTAGGACGCCAATTTTCTACCTTTTCTGAACCTGTCCAGGTTATTTTCTGTCGGATTCGATTTATATTTTTGCCAAAGCTTTGGTCTGTTTTCCCAAGCTTCATTGCACTTTTCATTCCATTTTGCTTGGGAGAGATTCTTCTGCTGCTTTAATTATTTGAGATTTCATTTCGTCCCATGTCTCACCTTGCAATTTTGATTTGAAATAATTTTGAGTATCTGCCTCAATATTCCTGGTTTCAAAATTTCTTTCTGAATTTGGGATGAATTTAATTTTAGACAAGATAATGATCCGTACCTATTTTATCTCCTTTCTGTACCTCAACATTTTGAATTGTCTTCAGTTCTCTTGTAGAAGTGGCTATGTGGTCAATTTGGAACTCTCCTAGGAGTTGATTTAGTGCTTTACAAGTCTTCATATTTTTGCGATGTTTGTTGAATTGTGTAGACATAATTTTGAGGTTGCAGATTTGGCAGAGTTCCACAAGTCTTATTCCATTGTTGTTTGTCCTCTTATGCGCTGGGTATTCACCAATGATGTCTTTGTATTTCTTCTCATTGCCGAGCTTTGCATTAAAACCCAGAGCACAATTATGACCTTTGGAATCTTCTGATTCTAGTCCTTCCCAGAAAGTTTATACTTGGTTCAGATATTTTTTATTCTCAATATTTGTTGGAGCATGACCATTCACTAGCGTATATATTTTGTTTTTACATTTCATCGTCAATGTTGAGAACCTCTTGGACATAGAGCAGAAGTTTGTTACGTACTCCGTTATATTTCTTCTAACAATAAAGGCTGTACCTAATGGAGCACTGAACTCGGTCACCAGGTTCCAGCTGTAGGATGCCCATCAAACGACTTCAGAAACTTGGATTACCGTATTTCATACATTGTCGGTCATACTTAAAAATTTTAAATCTTATCTATTCATTATGGCACGCACTTCTTGCGTTTAAAAGCTAAGGGAAAATGGAGTATTAAACGTAGATACTCTACACAAGCCTTCAGGAAGAATAACTCGCAGCGCACTGACTACGCTGCAGAACTAGCACGCCTGCAAGAAAGGATATTGCCTGGACATGGCTTAGCCACAGGCTGGGGGATGTCTCCACAATGAAATTTTCACTCTGTGGTGGAGTGTGCACTGATATCACACTTCCTGGCAGATTATAACTGTGTGCTGGACCGAGACTCGAACTCGGGACCTTTTCCCTCCGCAGGCAAGTGCTCTACCGATTGAGCTACCCAAGCACGACTCACGACCTGTCCTCACAGTCCACACAGGAGAACGTCTGTGAAGTTTGGATGGTGGGTGACGAGGGGGGGTGGGGGGTCCTGAGTCGCGTTCTTGTGTAGTTCACGTATCTTTGATAGAGTAGAATGAGATTTTCACTCTGCAGCGGAGTGTGCGATGATATGAATCTTCCTGGCAGATTAAAACTGTGTGCCCGACCGAGACTCGAACTCGGGACCTTTGCCTTTCGCGAGCAAGTGCTCTACCAACTGAGCTACCGAAGCACGACTCACGCCCGGTTCTCACAGCTTTACTTCTGCCAGTACCTCGTCTCCTACCTTCCAAACTTTACAGAAGCTCTCCTGCGAACCATGCAGAACAGCACTCCTGAAAGAAAGGATATTGCGGAGACATGGCGTAGCCACAGCCTGGGGGATGTTTCCAGAATGAGATTTTCACTCTGCAGCGGAGTGTGTGATGATATGAAACTTCCTGGCAGATTAAAACTGTGTGCCCGACCGAGACTCGAACTCGGGACCTTTGCCATTCGCGGGCAAGTGCTCTACCAACTGAGCTACCGAAGCACGACTCACGCCCGGTACTCACAGCTTTACTTCTGCCAGTACCTCGTCTCCTAGCTTCCAAACTTTACAGGAGTGCTAGTTCTGCAAGGTTCGCAGGAGAGCTTCTGTAAAGTTTGGAAGGTAGGAGACGAGGTACTGGCAGAAGTAAAGCTGTGAATACCGGGCGTGAGTCGTGCTTCGGTAGCTCAGTTGGTAGAGCACTTGCCCGCGAAAGGCAAGGGTCCCGAGTTCGAGTCTTGGTTGGGCACACAGTTTTAATCTGCCAGGAAGTTTTATAGAGTACTTTGCGACTTCTGACAAACTTTATACATATTTCCAAAACTTTTAGAACTTTTTAGGTCTAACACACCCTTTATTACAGGAACCAATTGAGTACGTAACTTCAATCATGCGAAATCTGAAGTTCTGGGGTTAATAGCAATCAAATAACACGTAATATTTCTTGAATCTTGTCCATATCACAACTATATACAACGACTATAGTTCCCTCAAAGTTAGGTAAGGTGCGATGTGACGGGTATCACTATGGAAGACTAGAGGACAGATCAACGTATTGAGGTGCAATGCGCACTGAATCCCGATGCGACGTATTGAGGTACTGAGGTTGAGAAATTGAGACAGCCTGGTCGGCAGTGGCGGTCTATGCACGCCGACCAGCGGTCGTTATCGGCACGTTAACCTGGGGGCGTGTCCTAGTGTCCTCTTGTCACAGGCGCGCTTAGCTCAGCGCCTGCTATACAATGTTTCCGAGTGCCGACCGGTGTGCTGGCGAAGGCGTACGCCATCACATCAACAAAGTTGATACATCGTTGTACTACCCATAGTTTGGGAGATACGTCGTCATTAACATTAAGATGCACTTGAAATATCTAGTTTTCCTTAGAACGGTAGGGTTCATTTCTTTCAGGATTAGCCAGGGCGTAGGGCGTGGGAGAGGGGTTTACTGATACTCCAGAAACTAGTATTGCAGTGACATTACTCGCCCAATTTCTGTAACTAGTGTAGCGAGGGCAGAACTCTACAAGGGTCCAGCTGCCAGAATTGAATGCTACCCGATGTGTCAACTGGGGACACACCTCTACCGAGGCAAGTCATACTTGTGAAAGGGGTGCCAGCTGCTACGCGGTCAATGAGGCCACAGTCCCTTACTAACAGGAGGACGGGAAATGCACTGTAGGACAGTTTCTGTAATTTCAGAGCGAACGTTTACAAGGTATGACAAGGCCAGATCTCACCTCGCCTTTATGAAGGAATGAAAACAGTTTAGAATCCAAGGGCATTGTCTTTCACCTGTCTTGTTTATGGAGCAAACCCAACGTTTTGATTGCATTGAAGGCGATGGAGCAAACCAAATGTATGGCCGTCATCCCTGCAGCAGTATGAAACATGTCCGTGGGAACGCAGTGGTTCTGACGAAAAGAGCAAGCAGGCAAGCAAGCAAACAAGCAACAAGCAACGAGCAACAATCCAAACAAATTCTAAATATCGAACCCATAAACAAACAGAATTACATTTATTTAAGATAATTCTTATTTTTTGCTCAGTCTCACCTGCACATTTGAATTAGGTAACTTGTTTCGGTCACTCGGAATCATCTTCAGATCCAAGCAGCTGCGTCAGCAACCATTCTCCGCTATTCAGAACCACGTGTCAGAGTATGTCAACAACCCATTTTGTCTATTCATAAACACGTTATCAAAGTACTCTGATAGACGGTTCTCGATAGGCATGACAGGTTGGTAACGAAACTGGTTGGATCTGAAGATGATCCTGAGTGGTCGAAACATGTTATCAGATTAAAAATATGCACTTGAGAGTGAACAATAAATGAGAGTTTTCTTAAATACCAATACAATTGCTGATTCTCAAGAGACGAATAAGTCGGCTGTAGTGACATTTATTTCTTCGAAAGTTGGAAATAACACTACCTATTAAATTGCACAGTCGGCTGACACCGCAGAAAGGATCAGAAGCTAAGAGACTCTTTACACATTTAGAAACGGCGAAGAACAGCGGAATAGATGATAAAGAGCATCCCTTGGCACGTTTGCAGAAACTGTGGAAGAAACAGAACAAGAGAGTTGTAGTAATAATTTACGAAAGCTGTAGCAACTACATTAAAAGTTAGGAGGACGAAAATGAAAAATTAATCGTGTTAAGGAAAGAGGTCGCGCAGAAGAGTCATAGCACGACCGTACCCCATGCGTTATCTTGGAATACTGAAACGCTCATGGAAAATTGGTGTGAGTTGGTGTAGCTGAATAAAGCTTCCTTTAACAAAAATTTTTAGCAATATCAGAAAGTCTTCAGGAAGATTTCTCACCAACAGATTTAGAATTTGATGAAGCCTTCAAAATACTCAAGAACAAGAAAGGTTATAAAACATCTACAGTTGTCTTTTGAGAACATTTGGAAAACAAAATAACATTCAAGATGAGACGAAAGTAGCTTTAATCTAATCACTACATTGAAAGAGAGACAGACTACAAATGAGGCTTTCTTCTTTTCGCCCATCTCATGTAAAATGTTATAAAGAATTCTCCGCAACTGAGTTGAAGAAGCCTTAGGAAATGGAAGAAGATAAGTATGATATTCATAAGTGAAGATTTAACTTAAAATAAATAATTCGTCAGAAAATTTTAACCGGAAAACCTCAAACAGTATAATTAATTGACTTTCGGCAAGCATTTGATTCGCTAGACAGTGAAGCAATACATAAAATCCTTAGAGAACTAGACGTGGAATTGATATTAACAAACATAATTCGTGAAACTGTACGACATCCAACGTAAAATCTGTGGGACAAATCTCTCATGCATTTGAAATGAAAACTGATGTTGGACAAGAACTCCTTATCACCTTTACTGTTTAAGTGGCTTTAGAATTGATTGTTGGGCTCTAAAACGTGGATTAAGAAATGACAAGTTTAAACCAGTTATTCCGAGAAGGAACTCAAACGGATTTAATATAAGGTATTTTACTGTTGTCGACTATTTTACAATAGTGTCAGAAAATCTGACAGAAACAGTTATTCAAATAAATCTTCTGAGAAGAATAGCGAGTAGAAATTGTTTAAGAAGTTAAGCTGGAAAATTAATATTCATGGCAAATACAAAAACTGTGCGAAGTTACGTAGAAACATAAACAAATAAAATAGAAGAGAATTGTTCAAATGGCTCTAAGCACTTCTGAGGTCATCAGTCCCTTGGGCTTAGAACTACTTAAACGCAACTAAACTAAGGACATCAGACACACCCATGCCCGAGGCAGGATTTGAACCTGAGACCGTAGTAGCAGCGTGATTCCGGACTGAAGCGCCTAGAACCGCTCGGCCACAGCGGACGGCGGTAAAATAGAAAGAGCTAGTATATCTTGGACAAGCCCAGCACATAATGGGCTAGAAACATTTGTAGCATATGGCTTGACAAAAACAATTAGCAACGAGGAATGCGTATGTAGAAGTAAAAAAACTGCAAGTCTGTGTCACAGTGGTAAGATCAGAGTGTTTGTATGCATGTGATGCTTACCGATGAATTACACGTGCCAGTCGCATTAATATGATCACCGCCTACATTCTACATGAATGTGCAAAATCCTCCGACAGATTCCAGGTGGCGGCACTAGCAGTGGAGGGTAAATGAAGGGTGTTCGGGGTTATTCGGAAAACATTGCAGTCGTTGTCGTAATGTGGTAACAGAGCGATTTATCTCACGTCTGAAACGTCATCATCATTGGTTTTCAGGCGAAAAGTTTAAGCGTTTCCGAAACGGCCAAGTCCGTAAACTGTTGGCGTGCCGCGACGTTTGAAGTATATCGTACATGGCAAAATGGCGCTATCCAAAACCGGCGCCAGGACAATAGTGGTGTATCACGGGTGACAGATCACAGCAGTGAATCTTTTAGGCACGTTTTAATCAAAACTCGAAATCATGCGCCAGCCGGGATTTCGGAAGACTGATTCTTTAGTTTTGTTGCGCTGTGTACTAGTGCCTGGGAATGTTGACAATGATGATTCTAAGCTGGCGAAGTGCTGTATCTGATCTGGCTCACCAGCACTGAATGATGTTCAAAGGAGCAGTCAGCGTAGTTTCGCAGTTACATACCGTCACCTAGCTGTTATCAGGAAATATCTGCGGGAATGCTGTAGGCAGAGTAAATTGTAATTTTAGTTAATACCGGGTAACAGCTACTCAGAGAGAACGGCAGTGCTGGGGAAGCCAACGAGGCGTGTAATTTCCTGTGCTGCTGGCCCGCTTGTGAGAAATGAAATCCATCCCGCGTAAATTGGAGCACCACTTAACTTAGCAATTCACTCACCTACAGCCGCTTGCAAAGAAGTTTTAATAATATTCGAGCACTACATTTACATGAATATGAATTCACAGCGAATTTTAATTATACCGTAATGAAGAATTTCTGTGTTTCAACTAAAAAGCAGATTACTAGACGGAGAGAGTTTGTTAAAACGCGGAAGGCTTCTGAAGTGTAGTAGTCTTTTTTTATAAAAGCTCGCCTTCAGGAGTAGGCAGACTATGAGTTCCTTCAAAGTAATTAATGGCTTCAACACATCTGCATCTACTTAGGAAGAACTCGAGCGACCATACGGTGGGTAGCGTAGCTTGTATCATTACTAATCATTCGCTTCATTGTACCACGCGCGGTCAGGGGGAAAATGACTGTCTTAAATGCTTCATTACACACCTCGATTTCTCATATGTAGCCTTCGTGGGGATATTGTAAGATTTCTATTTAATGTTTGGTATCCGAGGAACGTCATGGGAGCCCTATATTTTCATTCGATGTGTCATACTCCATATTTGTATACTGGACACTTTTCATACAGTAGTCTCCAATAATCAAATTGTTACGCCAGAGAGGTTCCGAGTTCAGACAATGTGACCTTTTGTAGCCACTAGTACTGTCGATGCTGTAGCATTCTGTAAGAAGTAACTGAGTATGTATAGCATTGCCTCCAGTAGAAAAAATTAGTAGAAAAAAATTCCAGAGACTTAAGAACGGAGAAGCATTATCTGCGCTATCATAATTACAAACATTATTATCTGTGTTCTTTTGTAGAGGAAGAGTGAGTGTTTTTTGTTTCATTGTCTTATCGATTCTGCTGTTCTCGCTGACGGACGTAAATTGAGGTTAATTATTGTAGTGCGTGTCTTTGTCAGTAGTGGGTACCTATCCTGTATATGATTCAGTGCGTAATAATTAAATGTTGTCCAGGTCATTTTTGTGTAGGCTCAATATAGTAAAGACGACATTAATGACAAAAATTATATAAGTTCTTCCAACAGTCATATAATACTAAAAGTATAAAAAGAATAATCTTAATAATCTGAAAACGGTGTCTTGTAGTATTTTTCAGTTCACAGTAGGCCACAGGTACAGTTTTTATTAATAACGATATGAATGAATACTTACGCTACCATTGCACATGGGCAGCTATCTTGGAGCATCCAGCCTCGCAGAAAAAATAACCATTATTTAAATGTATCATCGCGTAATATTAAAAAAGGATCTTTATTCCATCGTGAGTAGAACTGGTGTCTTCACGTTGGGATATGTATGCTATTGTTGGTGATTGCGCCCTGAGAAAAATTAGCCGTGGCTTTTAACAAACACAAAAGAGAAAAGATTCATTAATTCTATTTTTTTAAAACCATTTCATACAATAAGAATAACGGTACAGTTATCTTTGTATGAAGTATTCAATTAAAAATTTAACTGCTCATTACGCGATATAAGCTGGGTATTGGCCATGCCACTAGGGTCTAAAAACTGATCATTGCGAACACAGGTACAAATGCAGAGGATGTTGAATTTTGGGAATATAATTTGGTAAAGATTAATTCGATAAATGACGCTTTTCAAGTAATGTTGTTACTGCTTTCCTTGCCTGCACGTGATAAATGACGTGTTTTGTAAAACGGAAAGTGTTAGCGAGACTTTTATTCATTGGTTCGAGATAGTTCTGCTCTTCAGGCATACATCAGTGAAGTTCCTTACCATTTCAATAACTAGTTTCACTGCAGACTCATATTTGTAGTAGAAGTAAGCGTTGTAAAGATGATTATACTTCTTAAGAGACGTGTTACAGTTTCAGTGTACTTTTTTGAATGCTAGTCTCTTTTTAATCATTCCGAAAATGCGACATATTCCACCGTGTCCTCAAAAATTTCATTTTTCGATTGTGTGTGTAGCCGAGTTGCACTGGGCAGATCACATTTGCTTACAAGTAAAGCACTTTCTGGTCAGCAAAGTTGCATGTCCTTGCGCTACACTTCGCCAGGCTTTCTTTCATTTCGTGTAGTTTACTGCTGCGCTGCACTTGAATGTCCATCACTCTCCAGCAGTACCGAGTTTCCGCTGCCACAGGTAACCCTGAAAAATTCAATGCGAGATACTTTTAATAATTTCCACAACGAAATTCTGTCTCGAAATCTGGCAAAAAACCCAAAGAGATTCTGGTCATCCATAAAGCACACCAGTGGCAAAACACAATCAATCCCTTCACTGCGCGATAACAACGCTGACGTCACTATGACAGTGTCACGAAAGCTGAGTTATTAAACATGGTTTTACGAAACTCCTTCAACAAAGAAGACGAACTAAATATTACTGAATTCCAATCAAGAATAACTGCCAAGATGATAAACAGAGAAGTAGATATCCTCTGTGTAACAAAGCAACTTAAATCACTTAATAAAGGCAGGGCCTACTCCCATGAACCATGGACCTTGCCGTTGGTGGGGAGGCTTGCGTGCCTCAGCGATACAGATGGCCCTACCGTAGGTACAACCACAACGGAGGGGTATCTGTTGAGAGGCCAGACAAACATGTGGTTCCTGAAGAGGGGCAGCAGCCTTTTCAGTAGTTGCAGTGGCAACAGTCTGGATGATTGACTGATCTGGCCTTGTAACATTAACCAAAACGGCCTTGCTGTGCTGGTACTGCGAACGGCTGAAAGCAAGGGGAAACTACAGCCGTAATTTTTCCCGAGGATATGCAGCTTTACTGTATGATTAAATGATGATGGCATCCTCTTGGGTAAAATATTCCGGAGGTAAAATAGTCCCCCATTCGGATCTCCGGGCGGGGACTACTCAAGAGGACGTCGTTATCAGGAGAAAGAAAACTGGCATTCTACGGATCGGAGCGTGGAATGTCAGATCCCTTAATCGGGCAGGTAGGTTAGAAAATTTAAAAAGGGAAATGGATGGGTTAAAGTTAGATATAGTGCGAATTAGTGAAGTTCGGTGGCAGGAGGAACAAGACTTTTGGTCAGGTGATTACAGGGTTATAAATACAAAATCAAATAGAGGTAATGCAGGAGTAGGTTTAATAATGAATAAAAAAATAGGAGTGCGGGTTAGCTACTACAAACAGCATAGTGAACGCATTATTGTGGCCAAGATAGACACAAAGACCATGCCTACTACAGTAGTACAAGTTTATATGCCAACTAGCTCTGCAGATGACGAAGAAATTGATGAAATGTATGACGAGATAAAAGAAATTATTCAGGTAGTGAAGGGAGACGAAAATTTAATAGTCATGGGTGACTGGAATTCGTCAGTAGGAAAAGGGAGAGAAGGAAACATAGTAAGTGAATATGGATTGGGGGGAAGAAATGAAAGAGGAAGCCGCCTTGTAGAATTTTGCACAGAGCATAACTTAATCATAGCTAACACTTGGTTCAAGAATCATAAAAGAAGGTTGTATACCTGGAAGAATCCTGGAGATACTAATAGGTATCAGATAGATTATATGATGGTAAGACGGAGATTTAGGAACCAGGTTTTAAATTGTAAGACATTTCCAGGGGCAGATGTGGATTCTGACCACAATCTATTGGTTATGAACTGCAGATTGAAACTGAAGAAACTGCAAAAAGGTGGGAATTTAAGGAGATGGGACCTGGATAAACTGAAAGAACCAGAGGTTGTGAGAGTTTCAGGGAGAGCATAAGGGAACAATTGACAGGAATGGGGGAAAGAAATACAGTAGAAGAAGAATGGGTAGCTCTGAGGGATGAAGTAGTGAAGGCAGCAGAGGATCAAGTAGGTAAAAAGACGAGGGCTAATAGGAATCCTTGGGTAACAGAAGAAATATTGAATTTAATTGATGAAAGGAGAAAATATAAAAATGCAGTAAATGAAGCAGGCAAAAGGGAATACAAACGTCTCAAAAATGAGATCGACAGGAAGTGCAAAATGGCTAAGCAGGGATGGCTAGAGGACAAATGTAAGGATATAGAGGCTTGTCTCACTAGGCGTAAGATAGATACTGCCTACAGGAAAATTAAAGAGACCTTTGGAGAGAAGAAAACCACTTGTATGAATATCAAGAGCTCAGATGGCAACCCAGTTCTAAGCAAAGAATGGAAGGCAGAAAGGTGGAAGGAATATATAGAGGGTTTATACAAGGTCGATGTACTTGAGGACAATATTATGGAAATGGAAGAGGATGTTCCCTTTTTGAAAGTTGATTTATCCACTACTGGCTTGCTAGGCCTATCGCAGCTTCACCAGAGCCCCGTTAGCCGTCACGTTTCAGGGTTCCCATAGGGCCTTCCCAGCTACCGTAGCTGTCCTGGGGCACACGAAGCCAGTGGCTGGAAACTGTCCAAGATGATGAAGAGGATGTAGATGAAGATGAAATGGGAGATAAGATACTGCGTGAAGAGTTTGACAGAGCACTGAAAGACCTGAGTCGAAACAAGGCCCCGGGAGTAGACAACATTCCATTAGAACTACTGATGGCCTTGGGAGAGCCAGTCATGACAAAACTCTACCATCTGGTGAGCAAGATGTATCAGACAGGCGAAATACCCACAGACTTCAAGAAGAATATAATAATTCCAATACCAAAGAAAGCAGGTGTTGACAGATGTGAAAATTACCGAACTATCAGTTTAATAAGTCACAGCTGCAAAATACTAACGCGAATTCTTTACAGACGAATGGAAAAACTGGTAGAAGCGGACCTCGCGGAAGATCAGTTTGGATTCCGTAGAAATGTTGGAACACGTGAGGCAATACTAACCTTACGACTTATCTTAGAAGAAAGATTAAGAAAAGGCAAACCTACGTTTCTAGCATTTGTAGACTTAGAGAAAGCTTTTGACAACGTTAACAGGAATACTCTCTTTCAAATTCTGAAGGTGGCAGGGGTAAAATACAGGGAGCGAAAGGCTATTTACAATTTGTACAGAAACCAGATGGCAGTTATAAGAGTCGAGGGGCATGAAAGGGAAGCAGTGGTTGGGAAAGGAGTGAGACAGGGTTGTAGCCTCTCCCCGATGTTATTCAATCTGTATATTGAGCAAGAAGTAAGGGAAACAAAAGAAAAATTCGGAGTAGGTATTAAAATTCATGGAGAAGAAGTAAAAACTTTGAGGTTCGCCGATGACATTGTAATTCTGACAGAGACAGCAAAGGACTTGGAAGAGCAGTCGAACGGAATGGACAGTGTCTTGAAAGGAGGATATAAGATGAACATCAACAAAAGCAAAGCGAGGATAATGGAATGTAGTCAAATTAAATCGGGTGATGCTGAGGGGATTAGATTAGGAAATGAGACACTTAAAGTAGTAAAGGAGTTTTGCTATTTAGGGAGTAAAATAACTGATGATGGTCGAAGTAGAGAGGATATAAAATGTAGACTGGCAATGGCAAGGAAATCGTTTCTGAAGAAGAGAAATTTGTTAACATCGAGTATAGATTTAAGTGTCAGGAAGTCGTCTCTGAAAGTATTTGTATGGAGTGTAGCCATGTATGGAAGTGAAACATGGACGATAACCAGTTTGGACAAGAAGAGAATAGAAGCTTTCGAAATGTGGTGCTACAGAAGAATGCTGAAGATAAGGTGGGTAGATCGCGTAACTAATGAGGAGGTATTGAATAGGATTGGGGAGAAGAGAAGTTTGTGGCACAACTTGACTAGAAGAAGGGATCGGTTGGTAGGACATGTTTTGAGGCATCAAGGGATCACAAATTTAGCATTGGAGGGCAGCGTGGAGGGTAAAAATCGTAGAGGGAGGCCAAGAGATCAATACACTAAGCAGATTCAGAAGGATGTAGGTTGCATTAGGTACTGGGAGATGAATAAGCTTGCACAGGATAGAGTAGCATGGAGAGCTGCATCAAACCAGTCTCAGGACTGAAGACCACAACAACAACAACAAAGGCAAGGCCTCCGGTCCAGATTGTATACCAGTCAGGTTCCTCTCAGAGTATGCTAATAAAACAGCTCCATATTTAGCAATTATATACAACCACTCGCTCACAGAAAGATACGTTCCTGAAGACTGGAAAATTGCTAAAGTCACACCAACACTCAAAAAGGGAAGTAGGAGAAATCCGCTGAATCACAGGCCTATATCATTAACGTCGATTTGCAGTAGGGTTTTAGAACATATACTGTATTCGAACATTATCAAGTACCTCGAAGAAAACGATTTATTGACACGTAGTCAGCACGGATTCAGAAAATATAGTTCTTGTGAAACACAATTAGCTCTTTATACTCATGAAGTAATAAGTGCTATCGACAGAAGATGTCAAATTGATTCCATATTTTTAGATTTCCAGAAGGCTTTCGACACCGTTCCTCACAAGCGTCTTCTAACCAAACTACGGAGTATTACCTCAGTTGTGCGACTGGATTCGTGATTTCCTGTCAGAAAGATCACAGTTCGTAGTAATTGACGGAAAGTCATCGAGTAAAATAGAATTAATATCCGGCGTTCCCCAAGGAAGTTTTATAGGCCCTCTATTCTTCCTGATCTACATTAACAACATAGGAGACAATCTGAGTAGCCGTCTTAGATTGTTTGCAGATGATGCTGTCATTTACCGTCTTGTAAAGTCATCAGATGATCAAAACGACTTGCAAAACGATTTAGATAAGATATCTGTATGGTGCGAAAAGTGACAGTTTACCCTGAATAAAGAAAAGTGCGAAGTTATTCACATGAGTACTAAAAGAAATCGATTACGCGATAAGTTACACAAATCTGAGGGCTGTACATTCAACTAAATACATAGGGATTACAATTACAAATAACTTAAATTGGAACGATCACATAGATAATATTGTGGGTAGAGCAAACCAAAGGCTGCGATTCATTGGCAGAAGGTGCAACAGGTCTACCAAAGAGACTGCTTACACTACGCTTGTCCGCCCTATTTTGGAGTACTGCTGTGTGATGTGGGAACCGCATCAGGTGGGACTGACGGATGACATCGAAAAAGTTCAAAGAAGGGCGTCTCGTTTTGTATTATCGCGAAATAGGGGAGATAGTGTCACAGACATGACACATGAATTGGAGTGGCAATCATTAAAACAGCGGCGTTTTTCCTTGCGACGGGATCTTCACACGAAATTTCAATCACCAGTTTTTCTCCTCCGATTGTGAAAACATGCTGTTGGCACCCACCTACATAGGGAGAAATGATCATTACTATAAAATAAGAGAAATCAGTGCTCGCACGGAAAAATTGAAATGCTCGTTTTTCCCGCATGCCGTTCGACAGTGGAACGGTAGAGAGACAGCATGAAGGTGGTTCATTGAACCCTCTGCCAGGTACTTTAGTGTGAATAGCAGAGTAATCATGTAGATGTAGATGTAGATTGGCATCAGTTTAATGTCAGAGCTAGGAAACTATAAGATCGTTCGCAGTTATCCGTCGTATTTCAAAATTAATACCAGGTTCAATTTGGGTAAAGTTCAGTTCAGATCTCATCAGAATCTCATTCAAACAGTACGGTGTGACATTCGCGTCTACATTCTTTAATATTTGTAATTTTGTTAAGCCACTTTGAATACGTAAATTTAAAGGAGATTTTAATAGGTACATTTTGGATATTTATTCTTTCAAAATTCGATTCGTAGTTTTATGTAGAAGTTTCTATTCTGTTGCTAGTCTTCCCTGTTGGAGCTGCAAGTTGCGTACTGTGACGTCACGCATTGTTGCACTGTTCATTACACTGCATCGATACAGAATTCACAGGAAAGTTTCTGTGAGCATGCAATTTTAGATTTTTCTCGTTACTTTCGTAATAGTCAGGTAAAGTTATACCATTTGAGATAGTTTTGGCGTCTAATTTAATAAAATAGTGTGAACTTTTAACATTTCAGTGCGTCAGCAATCGTGAATAATTTAATGATTATAAAGAATCCGCCTCGATTGCAAATAGAAACCGGATGTTGACGTACGTTTCGACGCGGATAACCACGCCTTCTTCGGAACACACTAAAACTACAAACTGCCTAAAGAGGCATGGTCCAACATTAATACAGAACGCCCAAGAGGGCAAAAGACTCGCATAAAATATGAAATAAACGATGCGTGTGTACCACGTCAATATCTGTACTTGGCTCAAACGTCAGAAGCGTGCTTCCTCACCCCAGCCAACGTTCGGTGGACCGCAGGCACTCAGGTAAACTCAGTTTGTTCCGAAGAAGGCGTGGTTATCCGCGCCGAAACCTAGGTCGACATCCGGTTTCTATTTGCAATCGAGACGGATTCTTTATAATCATTATAAGATAGTGTTTCGTAATCACACAACTTGCATTGTTAAGCATTGCATCGCAGACACACGTGAAGTTAAAGGTAGAAAACAGGGCACCAGTTCAGTCCAGTACTGTATTTTAAGTTCTACACCTTCTCTTCACTGTAACGTAATTATCATTCAGAAGAGTACAAGGTTTAGTGGCACGAGTACTAAAAACATTTTTTTATCGTTGTTTCATTCCTGACATTGATGAGAGCTGCTAGCCAACTCCAGTGCTTATGGACAGGGGCTGGACTTGGTCCTCATGCACGCATACGAACATTTTATTGCTAAAACCGCGCGTAAGCAAAAAATATTCTGACAGAGTACTAGGGACAGTGGCGGCAATTATCTACTCGGTTTTCTTTTTTGTACACAGGGCATTGTTAATACAGGCTTGTCAGACACTAAACTGTTTTTACGATTTAGTTGTGCTCCGAAAGATTTCGTGCTGCTATTATTTTGTGTTAAGTACAGGGACTGGATCGCAAAATAAAGTAAACCAATACTTCTTTTAGCGAATGTTGTGTCATCGTAATGAAATTGTGGTTGTTGGTAGGTCAGGGAGCAGATTTAGGGTTCCTAGAGTAAACAAAGTGTGTTCCCAGGAAAAGTGTAGCTGAATACATGCCACGATGTAAACGTATTAAATTATGAATTTCTTTAAGATCAGGTACTCCAATCGTTCGTACAAGTCTGTTAAATCGTACAGCTGTGATGGCACACTCTTGGAGGCTGCGCTTGTTATTCATTTGTATAGTATCGACTATACATATATCATGTAATTTCTTTTCCTACTTATGCTTAATGTGACATCTGTGTCATTCTGCTCTTTGGTTGAGCACCTATGTAAGCGTTTATTCATTTTTAATATTTCAACTTTATTGATCTGATGTTCGCAACTTTATCCTTTACCTTCGTTAAGGATAGAAGCAAAGCAATGAATTCAAATTTCGTCCCCACCAGGACTTGAACACAGATCTCCAGCTTATTAGGCAGTTGTGGTAACGTCTACTTTGTCGAGGCATTGGGGCTTCTGCAGCTTCACACACCACCCTAGTCCACTGACCTGCCTAACACAAACTTCAGTTCACACCTGCAGCCCGTTTTTCCTCTTCTTAACTTATCAGTATTGCTGAGGCTCACCGATACTGGAATGGGGAAATCCTGCGTGTACCTTAGGCAAAGGTGATCTGTTGATGTGATGGAAATACATTATCTTGGAGAGTTATGAGTCTTAACTTTTATCTTCGTTAGTGATAGAAGCTGAAATGAGGGCTATGTTAGGGATGGCCTTGGACCTGGGTTCTCTGAAGAGATGTTTTACCCACAATGCTATGGCAGTATAGCGGTTAGCACATCTGCCTGGCAAGCAGGAGATTTGGGTTCAAATACTGGCCGTGGCGTATATTTTAGTTCGTTGCTTCAGCTTGTATCCTCTTATCGTTTTAATTAATCTGATCATGTAATTTATGACTCTACAGTTCGTTTAAAGGCTGTTACATTAAAAAATTGTATGTAGAACTGGTCCATACTTAAGGAATGTAGTTTTGTAATCATATAAAACCTGGAGGGAAGTCTCTCCGTAACAAAACTCGTTTGACGGGAATATAAAAGGCGTATTTCGCGGTGGAACCTTAAGTAGTCTTTGCGGCACAGTAAAAGGAGTCGGTGCCTAGCATGCAGACTGTTTGCATCGAGTATGCAGAATGAGGCAAGGAAAATATTAACAATAATGTCTCAGGTACTAGGTTATTGTTCTATACCTCAAGAGCTGTGAAAACAGTTGCTGACATCATCTTAGCTATAGAAGATCGCTACGACTACCATCTTCGTCTCAGCTCATACGCTGAGTGGTGTAATGTTTCCTCCTCCTGTAATATGGTTTATTTGCATATAATAATTCGTTCAGCTTCTTGTTGATATTGATCCTTAATCCTTTTACCTAGCCAAAACCCTTTCTTGGTCATGTAATTTCAGTGTTTCCTAATTCACTACAATGTAAAATAATTTCTTGCTATAACAGTATAAGGTAACTTTGGTGAAGTTGTAGATTTCTTAAGTATTCAATTAGATTTGTTTCTGAAATACCCCACTGATATCTTCATAAATAAGGAGCTAGACGTTTTGAATAAGTATAGGTGCAAAGAAAAAAACTAAATACCTACTTACAAACCATCATTGTTACAATATAGAATTGTTATTAAAAAAACAGCACACAAATGATCACTGAGAATGGTTATTGATCACTGCAGTTTAAGGGCCAGCTTAATGAATACCTGCTTCACGGGTTTGTTAAATTGTTTTAGGTACTTTTGTACAGAAATGTTATCAAATGATAGAACAGTTGCTGGGTGCCCACGCTAAAGGTTGAGCCTGTATAACAGACACTGCTACAGTACAACTTACAAAGTGCTGCATTTATATTAATAGCTTTTGTGTTCTTTAAAGCTTAATTAGGTTAACTGTTCAGGTGATAATAGATTCAGGGACCCCATGTTTCATTTATGATGCACTCAATGCAAAGAAGCAAATGCTACAAATTAAAATGTACTTGAACCGTGTTAGTTAGCATACTCATTTAAAGATCAATCCTATGTCAGTGTTCTTTTCATATTTGGTGTGTAAATTAGTGGTACTCCTCCCTGATGTCGTGTCAATGTGTAATGCACATTACCTTTTATTGTTGAATACAGAGAGTATATACTAGTGAGACACAGTTTGTTGCTACAAGACTTTTAGATTCTACCCGAGTTCCTCATGAAAAACTGTTCCAACGCTTGCTAGAGTGTGCTGCTGTTTCGTGTCCTATTTGCGAAAGAGAGTTCAGTAGCAGTAAAGCACTATAGTAGTTAACTTCTTTAATGAACAGTGTAAGTACTTTGTATCACTTTCCCTACTTAAGTTGGCGACCGTTTTCTTTTACGTAATTACTGTTTACTTTAGAATTACTAGATCCTCGGTTCGATTCTCGCTCGCTCAGCAACTGCTCCCTATCAAACATATCCTTTCAGATAACGGAATTCGTGGCGGGCCGCATCAAACCAGTCAGTAGACTGATGGAAAAAAAACAACCTATTCTTCCTGTGAAATTGTGGCAAGTAAGGGTACAGATGATGAATGTGGAAAGCAATCATGCACTCTTCGCTCCAAAGTAGACGGTAAAGGCTCAACAATAGTGAGATCAAAACAAGGGTAATGAAATGCACTCGAACTACATTAAGTGATGCTGCAGGAATTTCATTAGGGAACGAGACACTTAAAGTAGTAGACGAGTGTTTCTTTCTGGGCTAAAAAATACCTGATGGTAGCTTAAGTGGAGAGGATATAAAATGCAGACTGGCAATCGCAAGCAAAGCAATTCGGAAGAAGAGAAATTTGACTAAGTCGAATACAGATTTAACTGTTAGGAAGGGTTATCTGAAGGTCTTTGTCTCGAGTGTAAGCATGTATGTTAGTGAAATATGGACGATAAACGGTTTAGATTAAAAGAAAATCTTTCGAAATATGGTGCTAGGCAGCAATGCTGAAGATTTGATGGGTCGATCATGTAACTAATGAGGTGGTACTGAATGGAATTGGAGAGAAGGGAATTTGTGGCTCAACTGGACCATAGGAAAGGGCACTTGATAGGACAATTCTGACATCCTGAGACATGAACCATGGACCTTGCCGTTGGTGGCGAGGCTTGCGTGCCTCAGCGATACAGATGGCCATACCGTAGGTGCAACCACAACGGAGGGGTATCTGTTGAGCGGCCAGACAAAACATGTGGTTCCTGAAGAAGGGCAGCAGCCTTTTCAGTAGTTGCAGGGGCAACAGTCTGGATGATTGACTGATCTGGCCTTGTAACATTAACCAAAACGGCCTTGCTGTGCTGGTACTGCGAACGGCTGAAAGCAAGGGGAAACTACAGCCGTAATTTTTCCCGAGCACATGCAGCTTTACTGTATGATTAAATGATGATGGCGTCCTCTTGGGTAAAATATTCCGGAGGTAAAATAGTCCCCCATTCGGATCTCCGGGCGGGGACTACTCAAGAGGACGTCGTTATCAGGAGAAAGAAAACTGGCGTTCTACGGATCGGAGCGTGGAATGTCAGATCCCTTAATCGGGCAGGTAGATTAGAAAATCTAAAAAGGGAAATGGATAGGTTAAAGTTAGATATAGTGGGAATTAGTGAAGTTCGGTGGCAGGAGGAACAAGACTTTTGGTTAGGTGATTACAGGGTTATAAATACAAAATCAAATAGGGGTAATGCAGGAGTAGGTTTAATAATGAATAAAAAAATAGGAGTGCGGGTTAGCTACTACAAACAGCATAGTGAACGCATTATTGTGGCCAAGATAGACACAAAGCCCATGCCTACTACAGTAGTACAAGTTTATATGCCAACTAGCTCTGCAGATGATGAAGACATTGATGAAAGGTATGACGAGATAAAAGAAATTATTCAGGTAGTGAAGGGAGACGAAAATTTAATAGTCATGGGTGACTGGAATTCGTCAGTAGGAAAAGGGAGAGAAGGAAACATAGTAAGTGAATATGGATTGGGGGGAAGAAATGAAAGAGGAAGCCGCCTTGTAGAATTTTGCACAGAGCATAACTTAATCATAGCTAACACTTGGTTCAAGAATCATAAAAGAAGGCTGTATACCTGGAAGAATCCTGGAGATACTAAAAGGTATCAGATAGATTATATAATGGTAAGACAGAGATTTAGGAACCAGGTTTTAAATTGTAAGACATTTCCAGGGACAGATGTGGATTCTGACCACAATCTATTGGTTATGAACTGCAGATTGAAACTGAAGAAACTGCAAAAAGGTGAGAATTTAAGGAGATGGGAACTGGATAAACTGAAAGAACCAGAAGTTGTAGAGAGTTTCAGGGAGAGCATAAGGGAACAATTGACAGGAATGGGGGAAAGAAACACAGTAGAAGAAGAATGGGTAGCTCTGAGGGATGAAGTAGTGAAGGCAGCAGACGATCAAGTAGGTAAAAAGACGAGGGCTAATAGAAATCCTTGGGTAACAGAAGAAATATTGAATTTAATTGATGAAAGGAGAAAATATAAAAATGCAGTAAATGAAGCAGGCGAAAAGGAATACAAGCGTCTCAAAAATGAGATCGACAGGAAGTGCAAAATGGCTAAGCAGGAATGGCTAGAGGACAAATGTAAGGATGTAGAGGCCTGTCTCACTAGGGGCAAGATAGATACTGCCTACAGGAAAATTAAAGAGACCTTTGGAGAAAAGAGGACCACTTGTATGAATATCAAGAGCTCAGATGGAAATCCAGTTCTAAGCAAAGAAGGGAAAGCAGAAAGGTGGAGGGAGTATATAGAAGGCCTATACAAGGGCAATGTACTTGAGGACAATATTATGGAAATGGAAGAGGATGTAGATGAAGACGAAATGGGAGATAAGATACTGCGTGAAGAGTTTGACAGAGCACTGAAAGACCTGAGTCGAAACAAGGCCCCGGGAGTAGACAAAATTCCATTAGAACTACTGATGGCCTTGGGAGAGCCAGTCATGACAAAACTCTACCATCTGGTGATCAAGATGTATGAGACAGGCGAAAGCAGGTGTTGACAGATGTGAAAATTACCGAACTATCAGTTTAATAAGTCACAGCTGCAAAATACTAACGCGAATTCTTTACAGACGAATGGAAAAACTGGTAGAAGCGGACCTCGGGGAAGATCAGTTTGGATTCCGTAGAAATGTTGGAACACGTGAGGCAATACTAACCTTACGACTTATCTTAGAAGAAAGATTAAGAAAAGGCAAACCTACGTTTCTAGCATTTGTAGACTTAGAGAAAGCTTTTGACAATGTTAACTGGAATACTCTCTTTCAAATTCTGAAGGTGGCAGGGGTAAAATACAGGGAGCGGAAGGCTATTTACAATTTGTACAGAAACCAGATGGCAGTTATAAGAGTCGAGGGGCATGAAAGGGAAGCAGTGGTTGGGAAAGGAATGAGACAGGGTTGTAGCCTCTCCCCGATGTTATTCAATCTGTATATTGAGCAAGCAGTAAAGGAAACAAAAGAAAAATTCGGAGTAGGTATTAAAATTCATGGAGAAGAAGTAAAAACTTTGAGGTTTGCCGATGACATTGTAATTCTATCAGAGACAGCAATGGACTTGGAAGAGCAGTTGAACGGAATAGACAGTGTCTTGAGAGGAGGATACAAGATGAACATCAACAAAAGCAAAACGAGGATAATGGAATGTAGTCAAATTAAATCTGGTGATGCTGAGGGAATTAGATTAGGAAATGAGACACTTAAAGTAGTAAAGGAGTTTTGCTATTTAGGGAGTAAAATAACTGATGATGGTCGAAGTAGAGAGGATATAAAATGCAGACTGGCAATGGCAAGGAAATAGTTTCTGAAGAAGAGAAATTTGTTAACATCGAGTATAGATTTAGGTGTCAGGAAGTCGTTTCTGAAAGTATTTGCATGGAGTGTAGCCATGTATGGAAGTGAAACATGGACGATAACTAGTTTGGACAAGAAGAGAATAGAAGCTTTCGAAATGTGGTGCTACAGAAGAATGCTGAAGATAAGGTGGGTAGATCACGTAACTAACGAGGAGGTACTGAATAGGATTGGGGAGAAGAGAAGTTTGTGGCACAACTTGACTAGAAGAAGGGATCGGTTGGTAGGACATGTCCTGAGGCATCAAGGGATCACAAATTTAGCATTGGAGGGCAGCGTGGAGGGTAAAAATCGTAGAGGGAGACCAAGAGATGAATACACTAAGCAGATTCAGAAAGATGTAGGTTGCAGTAGGTACTGGGAGATGAAGAAGCTTGCACAGGATAGAGTAGCATGGAGAGCTGCATCAAACCAGTCTCAGGACTGAAGACCACAATAACAACAACAACGAAGGGATTCAGTAATGGAGGGAAGAGTGCGCGATAAAAAAGGTATGAGACCAAGAGATGAATGCAGTAAACTGATTCAGAATATGTTGGTAGCACATCACACGGGAAAAATATTTCTTTTATCATTTGTTATCCGGCTTTAAAATTGAAATTAAAAACAGCTTGGTATCCCTGGGACCTATATCTTGCGATTATCTGTGTCGATAGCAGGCAAAAGACATCGAGATTCTCGGTTCCCGGAATGGATGAACTGTCTACACAAATATTTAAGTCTGTACGGATCGTTCAGTGTGCGGTTCGTACTTCCACCTGCCGAGGTTTTCTTCATGACGGGTGTAAACAACCGTCTCTTTATTGGTTGCGTTGGGCTGTTTGGGGAAGGAGACCAGACTGGGAAGTCATCGGTCTCACCGAATTAGGGAAGGACGGGGAAGGAAGTCGGCCATGCCCTTTCAAAGGAACCATCCCGGCATATGCCTGGAGCGATTTTGGGAAATCATGGAAAACTTAAATCAGGATGGCCGGACGCGGGATTGAACCGTCGTCCTCTTTATTGGTTACCATGCCTTCCGCTCACAATGAAGAAGCCACGTCGTACCGTCCAAGACTCAATTTCACCCCAATAGCCAACAAAACTCAATGAAGGTCCTTAGTTATCTTGTGAGGATGATATCTGCTGCTTCTAAACAAAGTTCTGTCAGTTCTAGGGATGGTTTTGCGTTCCCGTTTCCATCTACCTTCTCTCTTTGGAAACAATGAGGCAGTGTCACCATATGCCCTAATAAGCCTTGAAGCACTAGATTTTTCCACAACAACATCAGAGGCAATGTCTGCTGTAGTCATAGATACGTGTTCATGAAGAGCAACTAGTTTTGCTTGCCTCTTAGTGAAATGTCCATTTCAACACACACATAGTTTTCCTCTCGTGAAATAAGTCACTGTTACTACACATACAAGCACTCAAGTGAACTGGGGGGAACCTACAACTGTTATTCACAGTCAAGGTAATAATAGTCCGCGAAGAGTCCAACAACTGGACGGATAAAATTGGTTATAGCTAACAAAATTAAAATCCTTGAAAAATATTATCTTCTCACAGCCAATTTGCACACTACTGTATTTGCAGAATGGATATCAACAGACCGACCAGGAAATTATACGTTAGGGAAGAAAAATTAACAATCTCTTGTATTCAGAAAGTTAGGAAAGATTTGGAAAGGAAAAGTTGTTTTGGAAAGAGAGGCCGGTAGGGGAAGAGATTTAAAACTGGAAGCATTCCAAGAGAGGAGGGAAAAGAAAATATACCTTAGGAAATGAAAATTAAGAACAACATGTATTCAGAAAGTTAGGAAAAGTTTGAAAAGGAAGAAGATGTTTTGGAAAGAGAAACCGGTAGGGAATGAGATTTAAAACTAGAAGCATTCCAAGAGAGGAGGAAAAAGAAAACTGGCACAAATAGGTCTGAGAACAGGAAAAAGAAACGTAGTGAGGCAATCAAGGAATATTGGAGGGAAAGGAAAGGATAAAGGATTATGAATTGAAAATGTAACATGGTCCTTACTCGTAAAAGGCCTACATGCAAGAAGAAAGAAAGAAAGAAATATACTTTCAAATACTTTCACTTGTTTCAGTGTCTACTATAGCTCCTGAAAAGCATTTTACTGCATTAGCAGAAGGACGTTTTAGTTCGTGAGACCAATTTTAATATGTCACTTACTGAACGCACTTCAAAATGCAACTTATGGGAAGAGGACTTCCTGCACGTTGTTTTTCCACGTAAATTTAGGTGGCATGCCTCACCTGTAGCCGGAAAGCGCGACCGCCCGCATTCGCCAAGTGGTCTACACTGTGGGCTCGCCGTGGAGGCCGCAATCTCGTTGCCGACAGCGGGGAGCGCACGCGGCAATGGAGCCAACAATAAACACGATTACCTCGCGAGCTGGAGAGCGCCCGCTACGCGCGCAGCCAATGGCGTGGCTGCTTTCCCTGTCACTTGTCACTAGGCGTCGCTCTACCCCTCCCCCCCCCCCCCCCCACCCAGCAACATCCCACCACCACCACCACCACGTAGTATGTGTATGTGACTGCTCAATAATGTCTCACTGTTGGCTTCACTGACGAGGAAACCACAGAAACTTCATAACCCAATTTACCAGAAAAGACGCTTAGTGCAGGAGTAGTTAACATAAGCAATTACATGTCCGGTTTACCCGTAGGTACCCCACCCCGTCTCTGAGGAAACGACGGCCAAGGTATTCGACGTCATATAGATGTCTTTTAAGGGATGTTATTATCAGCCAGTGGACTGTGCCGCAATTACCACCTACGTGTGTCCGCGTATCTAGTCCTGATAAAACGTTCATACGTCACCCCAACCCAGTACAAGAGGAAATCAAGAAAAAATTAAATATGCATGCAATAAACTGCTAATATTTTGTGAAGAGGTGCAGCAGATCTCAATCTCAGAAGATGACAGGTTCCTGAAACGCTTTATGATAAATTCAGAGAACAATCAGCACTCATATACCTGATCGAATTGGTAAGTAAGCTTTCCAGCACTATAATATTATAACGATCCTACGAATCTCTTTGAGTTAAGTTCATAAATTATTATTGGGGTCATGAATACACCACAAACGGGAGTACCGTATAAATTACTGTTGATGAAAATTATACGGGACAGTCGTACTCTACCACGCAATATTGACACCACCTAACTCGTCACTCAGGTAATGTTGTACTTGGCATTAAATTATTGTGTAGATTAATACTACTTCTTAATTTCAGCACATACCTATTCCAAAATGCATAAAAGGTTCTGCAGTTGATTATTTCAATAAAGCAATTGTCATTTCAGTCTAAAGATGTATTGGTTACCATGGAAACAATACAATAGTTATGTATACCCTCTGATTAGCGATACCTCTGCTAATAAAGTTTAAATATAGTGTTATATACTAAACCAGAATTCTTTCGCTAGTAAATCTGTGCGTATTGGTTTATAACCTTCAACATTTTTTACTGTAACGCCAATGTTACCTCTCAAGGCAGTAGTAAACTTGGCACCGTTCAACTTCTCTCCTTTCTATTTAAAGGCTCCTCATTCATTTATTTACATTATATCGCTAACTTGAGCATGCTTGCTCTTCTTGGTATGCGTCGGATCGTTAAACTTTCAACCTTTATTATCTTTTTTTTCTTTTCAGACTTCAGAATTAGGTTTCGCTTTATTTAGAATGGAGGCCAAAATGATAATGTTCGGACTTCTTTTTAATGTTAAACAATCACAGTTTACTTAGAACCAATCATATTTTTACATCGGTAAACATAAATGTGAGCGAGTGATCACAAATATAATCATCACATCGAATGAGATACAAATAAAAAAAGAAAAACAACATGAAACTTAAGCTGGAAAATGGGGAAATACAATTCAAGTCCTGTGGAACATTAATGGCATTAAAATGGATGGTCAAGAAAGACGTCTGGATGCTTTCCACCGCAAATGGACCAGAATTTGTGGAGACCAAAGAAAAAGAACATACAACGGTCCAAAGCAAATTGACACCTACCTGTGTTGTCATCGATAGTAAATCAATGGCTGCAGTCGATAAGACAGACATGCTTTTATCATCTGTTTTACAGTGCATCCGAAAGACAATGAAGTGGTACAAGAAAGGATTCTTTCGTTTGACTGATTCGTGTGTGATTAATGCAAAAACTATTTTTGAAATACAAAAGCAACAGAAGATACAACGAGCGAAATACCACTTGGAAATTATCCGTCAGTTGCTTGACAAATTTCATAGTCAAACTTGTAAAAGTGCGATTCCATGGATAACCAAAGAAGAAAGCCCTTTCCGACATGCCATAATAGAATAAAGGGGGACATTATCCAGGGTTCCTCGTAGCAACGGAGAGAAAGAAGATTCCCCAGAGACGCTGTATGTGTACTACTCAACCACAACGAAAAATGACACGCGTAAGATGCAAAAAGTTTGATGTGGCTCTGTGCACGGTGCCATGTTTCGAAAAATATCACACACTAAAGAAATATTAGGATTTTTTTAGTAACTGTGTACGTTTCAAGTAAAGGAAAGTAAAAAATAATAACGTAAATAAAATTAAAAAAATGGTTTTCAATTTAACCAGCGGCAGTCCAAAGAATGCATCAAAAGTGAGGATGGGAAACCATTAAAGTAAAGAGTCTTGAACATGACGACCTGTAAAATAAAACAGCGAGCATGAAGAAGGTAGACGTTTACTATCCGATTTCTTACTGTGGAGGTTCGACTTTAGGATTTAATTACAAACGAAGCCATGGGACTATCGCAAAATGAGTTATCCAGATATATTCATTGTTTAACGTAAGTCCCGATACATTAGAGAATTCGGTTTTAAATTTCTTTTATTATTTTTTATTTACGATAGTAGGCAAGACTTGTCCGAGATTTGGTCGTTTTGGCTACGCACTACTAATTTTAAAACTTC